>NC_083602.1:28285226-28588828 GCF_029168945.1 Cannabis sativa | reverse complement strand
ATTATCCAATTGGATTTATGATTCTGGACTAACTTTGTTTATTTCTTTTCTTCTTCTTATAGGCCAAGCTACTTGAACTCAGATGAGTTGGATCAGCAAGCTGGACCAAGGGTGAAATCGTCCAGATGAAGATGAAGCTCTTCAATTTATTTTTTGAATTAATTGTTTTAGTTTAAAGACAATTTGGATTTCAAATTTTAGTTAGGGATATTTATCCCTGTTTTTCTCATATTGTTGCAATACATTTTTTTATTATTAATAAAGTTTCTTTTATTTTCGAAATCAATATTGCAATTTATGAGAATGAGCTTCATTTATTTTATCTTCATCAACTATTACCACATTATATTTATATGTTTGAATGTGTAAGTGTTTTTATTATTGATGCAAATTCTATAATATTTACAACTCTTCATAGAGTTATATTAAATAAACACTAGAAACTAATTCTATATTTATTAATAATTGTTAATTCTCATACAATTATTAAGAATTTTTTAAATAAAAGGATCTTATGATCTGATAGGGGTGGAGAAAAGTTAAGAAAACTATACAGTTCAACGATCTTTTATATCTAATAAACTCTGGATAGTATTCAACTCCACATAAACTCTATCACACTAAGAGAATCATGATCTTTACAACCTTTAGTGGTGGATCATAATCTCTATATACTTAGGGGTGGAGGTTATCCATAGTACCCTATATGTATATACTTAGGGGTGGAGCATATTCCACAATTCCCTATGTAACACATATCTTCTTTAAACATGGAAGTAATATAATGAGTTAGCTGTTATCAATATAAAATCTTGATCTTGATTGTATGTTCCATTTCGATTTTACTGTTGTAAGTAAAATTAGATACCTATGAAAGTTCTTTAAAAAAGTTTCACACTACCTTAATTGAGTGGGAGAATTTTAAAATTCTATACCCATCTTCATCAGGTTGATACTTGTGATAGGTACTTAAGAACAATATTGAAAAGCAAATCTAACCATTCAAAAGGATAGGTATAGCTTATCAGAATTATGAGAATAAGATAAAGAACTCTAGTTCAGTCTATTCGAATGACTTGAACTATGAATTCTTAATCCTCATGAAATTTTATGGTATCTTAATTTTGATTACTTTATCTCTGGCATGTATTTTTCACTTCAAATACTAGTCTTCTATGTTGATGACTTAGTCTTAACTTAAAGTTTTAAGACTAATACAAAAGTCACAACTAGGTAACTCTCTAAACAATCAGAGGTTAAAAGTATTATTTAACCAGACATCTGCTATTGAGTGGGAGCTATCTAAGATGTAATCAAATAGGGAACATTAGAAGATATTCAAGAAAGATTTATGAAAGTGATCTATATGTCAGATATTAAGGAACTGTGTATCAGTTATCCTGGTATCTCACCAACTCATTTGGAGACCTATGAGATGGTGCTTACTTTGGGGGTGGAGGAATTATTGTATAATAATTCAAGCTCTACCAGAGAAGAATTATAACTTTGTGTATTCGAAATCCAAGAAAGTTATTTTGCTGAAGAAAGTCTACACTGTATTATCTCAATTCCATATTTTAAAATATGAGAGATATGTCTTCTGTTAATTCAGATGTACTTTTAAAACAGTAAAGATTTCAGTATCCCTTGATGAGTAAAGCATATAGTAAAGGATGTTTCATAGGTGTATTTATGAACTAGTTTCCAGAAGTTTGGGTGGATTCAAATATACTACACTTGGTCTGAAGATCAAGACATCAGATTGACCTATTTGCACAGATTGTTTTATATTAGTGCAAGTGGGAGTTTGTTGGGTTTTATGCCCTAAATAAAACTCTTTACAATCTGATTAGTTATCAATATAAGAAATTTGAAGTGATTGATGTTTGCGTGAATTCTACATGCTAATGGTTTAATATGTTAAATATGTTTATTACATTTACACACAAAATCAGTTAAATCCAGATCATATGTTTATTCACAATTACAGTATCGTCAACACAGTGGAATGTAATTGTGATCATATGAATCAAAAGACTTGGTCCCTGTTTCATCAGTGTTATTGGATTTACACTAATGTGATAATCAGCGATGATGTGTACTTACACTTGGAGTAAGTGTTATGTTCTTTCCAGGACATTAGTAAAGTATACTAGTTTCGAATGTATGGAGTATACATTGGACTGGGCCGATATTGCAACTAAGTTAAGATATTAAAAACTTACCGTTATACATATCTTTCCAAGTCAATATCAGTAGTTGATCTTAAGATTAAAAGAATCTAAATCCTGATATGCTTAGGCTCAACTCAGGGGTGCTATTCATGTTCTTTTATTTATTAGTTAAGCCTACTTTTGGGTCAGGGTGATACGTATATTTTGGGAACATGACAGTATGATTGAGTGAGAGTGCTGAACATAAATATGGAATCTATAGCTTCTACTGGTGTATAGAAGTCAAGTGATGATTCCCTTCGAGCTTAGCAAATAGAAGTAAATGGATGAGCTCTTGTTTAAATGACTAATTATTAGATCACTAAATACCATTTAAAGGTAGCTAAGTGTTTTAAGGGGCAAAATACATTGAGGGGTGAGAACGGTAAAGAAATCCCATCTCGATGTAGATCATCTATATAAAGGATCTTTAAATCACAATAAGATTATAACAATGGTTAAATGAGATAGCATATTGATATCGTGGAACATACAATATGCTCTATATAAGTCTGAGAGTGCAATTCTAAGTTCTAAGAGTGGATTCAACGAAGAATTAATAAGTAGGAATTTACTTGGTAAATTTGGTTCACTTATTGGAAGCTCAGCATATAGATCCATGGTCCCCATTCTAGTTGAGAACATTCTGCTTGTAAGACTCATTAATTGATTCGTGATTGATCAATTATAATTCTAAAGTTAGACTATGTCTAATTTTATGAATTTTCACTAAGCAGGGGTGAAATTGTAAAGAAAAGAGTTTCTAGGTTTATTTATTTATTAGTGGACTTTATATGTCTAATTAATAATTAAATTAAATGACAATATTATTTAATAATCTATTTTAGTTATTAAATAATTAGTTTTGGCATTTAAAAGGTTAGAATTTGAAAATTGGCGTTTTTGAGAAAATAGAGATAAAATTTGATAAAACTGCAAAATCAAGTGTGGTCAACTATAACACCATGGTCGGCCACTTAATGAGGTTTTTCAAATTAATATTTTCATTATTTTAATGCCAAATAATTCCTAACCTAAACCTAGTAGTTGCCTATAAATAGAAAGTGATGGCTCAGTCAAATCACAAGTTTTTCATAACATGCTTTCATTAGTAATCTGACAGAAATTTCTCTCTTCAGAAAAACTGAGCCTTCCCCACTTTCTATACCTGGCCGAAACCCTCTCTCTTCTTTTCTCCTTCATCAATTTCGACCCTAGTGAAAGAGTAAGTGCCCACACACAGCAAGCAGTAACTCAATCATAGATTGGAAGACTGTGAAGGATCAAACTTGAAGAAGAAGGACATTCGGGCTCAGATCTTGATTATACTCTGCTACAGAAAGGATACAATGGTTAGAGATCTGAGTGGAAGGAGACATTAATTCCGCTGCATCAATGTAAGGTTTTCTTAACTTTATATGTGTTTAATTTATCGTTTTAGAAAGTTCATATTTAGGGTGTTTAAACAACATACTTGTGAGTAGATCTAAGATCCTGGTAAAATAAATTTCCAATATTTTCTTCTTAGTTTCTTATTTTGACAATCCATTACTTGTTTAAACTCACAATGGATTTTAATCACTAGTGTCTCCCAAGTCATAAGAAGGTGAGTTCCTAGAAACTCTCCCACTACAACAAGGTACTGTGAATTATGTCGAAGAAAACTAAATGGTATTAACCTCTTTGGTTGTGATAAGACAACAAAGGCAGTGGGATCATCATATGTTAAATAAGATGATAGAACACTTTTGGAATCAAGAAAAATATCTCCTTTATTTGCTACTTGTTTTCAGACTTAGTCATTATCTTAGAAAAGTAGTATTTGTTTGAACAAACACTTTCTTATCTATTGACAATGGGATGGTCCACCCCTAATCACTTAGAATAGCTAACAAACCATGGTTATGTTGGGTTTTATGCCCTAAATAAAACCCATTACAATTTGATTAGTTATCAATTTAGAATTTTGAAGTGAATTATGATTACATGTATGTTACATGTTTATGGTTTAATATATATACTTGATATATGCACAAAATCAGTTAAATCCAGAACATATAGTTATTCACAATTACAGTATTGTCAATACAGTGGAATGTGATTGTGATTATATGATTCGAAAGATTTGGTCCCTGTTCATCAGTCTTTTGGATTTACACTGATGTGATAATCAGCGATGAAGTATACTTACACTTGGAGTAAGTGTTATGTTCTTTCCAGAACATTGGCAAAGTATACTGGTTTCGAATGTATTGAGTATGCATTGGACTGGACCGATATTGAACTTGGTCAAAGATATTGTAAAATTACCGTTGTATCTTTCCAAGTCAATGTCAGAAGTTGATCTTAGATTAAGAGAATCTAAATCCTGATATGCTTAGGCTCAATCTCATGAGTGCTATTCATGTTCTTTGATTTATTAGTTAAGCCTACCTTTGGGTCAGGATAATACATATATTTTGGGAACATGATAGCATAACTGAGTGGGAGTGCTGAACATAAATATGGAAATCTATAGCTTCTACTGGTGTATAGAAGTAAAGTGATGATTCCTTTTGAGCTTAGTTAAATAGATGTAAATGGATGAGCTCTTGTTTCAGTGACTGTATATCAGATCACTAAAACATCATTTACAGGTAACTAAGTATTCAAAGGGCCAAAATACATTGAGGGGTGTAAACGGTAAATTGGTCCCATCTCGATGTAAATCATCTATATAGAGGATCTCTAAATCACATTAAGATTATAACAATGGTTAAATGAGATAGCATATTGATATCATGAAACATATGATATGCTCTATATAAGTCTGAGAGTGCAATTCCAAGTTCTAAGAGTGGATTCAACAAGGAATTAATAAGTTAGGGATTTACTTGGTAAATCGGTTCAACTTATTGGAAGCTCAGCATATAGATCCATGGTCCCCATTCTAGTTGAGACTATACTGTTTGTAAGACTCTGTAATTGATTTATGATTAATCAATTATAATTCTAAAAGTTAGACTATGTCTAATTTGTGAATTCTCACAGTTTAAGGATGAAATTGTAAATAGGAGGGCTTCTAGGTTTAATTATTAATTAAGAGACTTTGCGTGTCTAATTAATAATTATTTTAAATGGCAATATTATTTAATAATCTATTTTAGTTATTAAATAATTAGTTTTGGCATTTAAAAGATTAGAATTGGAAAAATGGCATTTTTGGAGAAATAGAAATAAAATTGAGGAAACTGCAAAATTCCAGTGAGGCCCATACACACCATGGCCGGCCACCGTTTGCATGTTTCCCAATTATTATTTTCAATTTAAATTGCCATATAATTTCTAATCAAAGCCTAGCCTAAATAGGAAAGTGGTGGATCACACTAAATAAGGCAGTTATTCAATTACACAGTAAAAGAGGAAACTGTTTATTTCGAAAGTTGTGCTCTTCCCTCTTCCTATTTATAGCCGCCCCCTCTCTCTACTCTTGATATGCTTGGACAAGCTTTTGCTTTGCATTGTGTCACACGAAATCAAGAGAGAAAAACAAGAGAGAATTTCGAAATTCCTAGTGAGAGAGAAGTGCCCACACACATCACTCAGTACCTCATCATAGTTTGGAAGACTGTGAATGATCACATCCAACTGAAGGACTTTCGGGCTCAGATCTTGATTATACTCTGCTACAGACAGGTTTCAAGGGTTAGAGATCTGAGTGGAAGGAGACATTTAATTCTGTTGCCATCACTGTAAGTTATTCTTTACTTTTATGTGTTTAGTTCATCGTTTTAGAAGTTCAATATTAGGTTGTTAAATCAACATACTTGTGAGTAGATCTAAGATCCTGGATAAATATAATTCCAACAACTGGCACCAGAGCCATGGTAATTTATTTGCTTGCAAGAAATTTGGACTTAAAACGATATGTTTGTGATTTGGATGGTTTCATGATGTGTCATATTGATGTTTGATTGATGTTTGTGAATTCTGGGAAAAATAATTGATTGTCTGTATCTGGAATTATTTTTATTGGATAGTTTGGAAAATTCTAAGCAATTTACTTTTTTACAGAACTCGATTTCGATTTAATTTGAATTAGTTATGAATTTTTGAAAATCGGGAAAAATCGGGGTTGTGATCACCCTACCCACGCGCGCGGAAGGGCTGCTGGCAGCCTCCCAGCGCCGAGGAAACTCGGCAGATCACCTCCCTTGCGCGCGCGGATGGTATGCAACGCATACCATCCGTACAATGTGCTATTTTTCTTCGTTTTCTTCAATTTTTCATGCTATTTCATGGAATTAAATTCCAATTTTTTGTGTAGTTTTGTATGTTGATTTTTGTTTTTCAAATTTCAAATCTAATTATCATAAATAAATTAATTTTATTTTTTAAAATTAATTTTAGATATTAGTGTAATTTGAATTTGAAAATAGGATAAAATCAAGTATTGCTTACCTCTTTTCTTATTTCTTTTAAATTTTGATTATTTTATCTTATTTTTGAATAAAAGGTCAGAAATTATTTTTTATTAAAATTTCTTTTGGTAAATTGACCTTATTTAGAATAAGAATACTATAATCATGGTATTTTAAAAGAGGAAATAAGATATTTTTTTTGTTAACTTTTTTTTAAATTTTGTTATTTTACCTAAATTAGATTGTAAAATGAGAAAAGGGTATGTATTTACCATTTTCTATTTTATTGAATATTTAATTTATTAAATAACATGAAATTTAAAAGGGAAAGTTAGCAAATTTATTTTGAAATGATATTTAGGTTACCCAAAACCTAATTTTTCAAAATGGTAGGTTTAATTTTTTAAAATTTTATTTTTCGAAATATATATTTAAAATTAAATAAATCCTACATCCAACTATCCAAATCTAACCTTGTAGCAGGAGTATGTGTTTTAGATTGTTTGTAAGTTTTCTAAAACCTATTATTGCCAGGGTTAACTTGTTGACAGATCAAATGATCTGATTTTAACCCATGGTTCAATTGATGATAGATCAAGTAAATAATTTGTAACAGGTAATTTTTACAAACTTCTTTCATCTGTATATGACCTAGTAACATGATAGGATCCATCCAAATCTGTGTGCCTGTGTGAGCCTATATGTTTAATTTCTGTTATAGATACATATAGGTTGTTGTTGCTAAATAAAATGTCATAACCTGATAGATTTTATTTAGGCTCATTTAGTTAATGGGCCTATTCAATTAATAACAGTTGTTCATTTTAAGGTTAAATTCCTCTCTTTTGGGCCTTGTGTGAGAGTTGGGAGCCTTAGAAGTGGGTGCGACATACTGGACCCAGCCCCCCCTCACATGAACAACCCCAATTGTGAAGGCCCATTTGCTTGACTTGGATAACTGTGCTAGGTTAATTATACTAGTTTGACCTAATAAAATTGAATAGCAACATAATTAATTTCTTCGAAATTAATTTAAGAAAAACATAGTTTAATGAATTTCATTTCTAGATAAACTATTTGTATTTTTCTTGTATTAAATTAAATAAAGAATTTTAACTAACTAGATTCTTTCTGAAACTTACTTTTATTATTTCATTAAATATTCTTATTTAAGTTATGAATTAGTAATTACTAATTTTTCATAATAACTTAAATTTGAATATATTTTGATAATAATATTAAGCTGAGGAATTCTAGGAATTAGTTATTGAAGATTCTTAAAAGATATTATTTTAAGTTGTTTTTAAGCTTAAAAAGGGAATATCTTTAAATTAGGTAGTTACCACCTAATTTTGATATTTAATTAAATTTTGTTTGGAAAATTTTAAGTTTGTAAATTATATATTCTTTCTATAATAACTTAAATCAGATATTTTCCAAATCTTGAAAAGATACTTAGTAGAATTGAGATATTTTCTAGATAGTTATTTCTATACTAATTATTATTTCTAATATAGGAAAATATCATTGATTTTGAAATTAATTGTTTAATAGTTAATTTTGGTACAATTCAATTAAGGATATTTTTCCTTGTATTAAATTGGAAATTAATGATTAAGCCTTCTCTATACTTAATTATTTATTTCCTGAATTTAATACATTTAATTAAATTGAAAATTAAATATCTAAGTTGATTTTCATAATGATACTTAGGTATTGTTATTTTCAGGACATTTAATTAAATAAAAAAATTATTTTAAGTTGGGTATTTCCATAACAACTTAAATTTGAATAATTTTCAAAATATATTTTATTTATTTTATTAATCATTTTTTTCAAAATTGCATTTAATTATGCAAGATGATTTTGAATTTATCTTGAAAGATAGATTGAAGTTGTAAATTAATTATTTTAATTAATTTTGAATCAACTTAAATCAATGATCTTTTCATTTAATGATTAATTTAAAATAAAGGAACTGAAATATATTATTAGAAATTGGATTAATTAGTCAAGAAAATCTAGATAGATAATATTTTTGCTTGAAGTATTTTTTCTAAGTAAAGTTTGATTTATTTTAATGTATTTCGAAAATTGTATATTTTTGGAAATACAACATATATATATTTGTAGAAAATTTTAATTTGAGTTGCAAATTAATTTAAATTAATACAACTTAAATTAAGTAATTTTCTTAATATTTGTTGGAAAATTAATACTAAGATGGAAATAATTTATTTTATTTTCTTAACCATCTAAGTTTAATTTTACAGATATTAAATTAAATTTTATTTAGATTCTATTCTAAATTTAAAAATTAATAAATATATATATAGATTTAAAATAAATAAATAATAGAAGAAAATACAATTCTAAATAATGAGCTTTAATATTTTAAGATATTCGATCTCCATTGTTGGTTTTACATAGCTATTGTTATAGTGAGTAATCCTCCCTAATGGAGGAACGTTCATTAGCAAGTTAGCGTCGTTTAATCTCAAAAGATAAGTATGTTTGTAAGTGTTTTATATTGGTATTGATCACCCTAATTGTGGCTACTGTATAAGACTTACAAACGTATGAAACAATGGTAGAAGCTCATGAAATAGGAATGACCTTGACTCTCACCTAAACGGGACAACGTCGGATTCTCTTTTCGATCGAATAAAAGGTTGCTAGAATGTTTGTCGTTTTAGATGAGCTTACAACTCTATTCAATAGATGATAGCTTTGACTCTCGCCTAAACGGGACACTGATATCAGTTTGTTGAAAACCTTGGAAATTATTTAGGATTGAATTTTTTTTGTATTTTCTCTAGCCATTCCTACCTGCTATGTGCTAATAATTTCTGAATAAGATTTTGTGTTAAACCATAATTGATATCTATGTGTTATCTTGTAGTATCCTGAATTGCAATGTCGAATCCCATGTTGTCACTCTTAACTGAAAATAAGCTAAATGGGTCTAACTTCCCAAAGTGGAGAGAGAACATTAACATTGCTCTCATAGGTGAAAGTGCCTCGTTTGTGTTAACTGAGCCGTCCCCTGAGCAGCCAGGTGACAATGCAACCAAAACTGTGAAAGAGAAGTTCGAGCGTTGGCAGAATGCTAACAATAAAGCTCGTTACTTCATGCTTTCCAGCATGGTTGACACCTTGAAAACAAGGTTTGCAAACACTGTCACGGCTGCAGAAATCATGACGCAGTTAACTGAGCTATTCGGTATGGCATCTATCCAGTCTCGTTTTGACGCGACTAAGAAATTCATCAACGCACGGATGGAACCCCATCAGAATGTGCGTGATCACCTTCTCCAAATGGCTAGTTATTTCCAGGAAGCCCAGAATCATGGTGTTGAAATGGATCAGACTACTCAAGTGAGTCTCATCTTGAATAGTCTGACTCCAGATTTTCTGCCCTACACATCAAATTATGTCATGAATAAGAAGGAACAAGACTTTCATACTTTAGTCAATGACCTTCAGACATATGAAAATTTGATTGGAGGTCCCAAGAAAAGAGGGAATAAACCTCAGAATTCTGGAAATGGTAATAAGACGAGTAATCCTGAGGCACATGTTGCTTCTACTTCCAAATCCAATCATAAGAAGAAGTGGAAAAATGCCAAGAAGCGAGCTCAAGCTGCGAAAGCAGCTAAGAACAAAAAGGCTGGAGCTTCTGGTGATACACTTAAAGGAAAGTGTTTCTACTGCAATGAGAAAGGCCATTGGAAATCCCAATGTCCTAAGTATCTCGCAAAGAAACAAGCTAAAGCTTCTTAAACTCAGATGATGTCTTAGCGAGTTGGATTAGAAAGCTGGATGGTGGATGGAGATCGTCTACGATAAAGAAGAAGCTCAATTTTTTGAATTAATTGTTTAGTTTTTCAAACAATTTGGATTTCACGTTTTGGGATTTTATTCCCTGTTTGGTTCTCATAATATTGCAAACAATTTTTGGTTTATAATAAAGAATTTTTTTAAAAAAATAAATTGCAATTTATGAGTTGAGCTTCAGTACTTTATCTTATCTATTACCAATTGTTATATTTATTATGTTTGTATGTGTATGTGTTTTTATTATTGATACAAATTCTAAAGGTATTTAAACTCCTTACAGAGTTATTACTACATAAACACTAGAAATTATTTCTATGTTTATGAATAATTGTTAGTTCCAAAACAATTATTTGAGAATTTGTTTAATAAAAAGATCTTTTGATCTGATAGGGGTGGAGAAAAGTTAAGAATAATATGCAGTTCAAACGATCTTTTATATCTAATGAACTCTGGATTATATTCAACTCCACAGACTCTCTATCACACTTAGAGATTTACAACCTTTAGGGGTGGATCATAATCTCTATAAACTTAGGGGTGGACTTTATTCTACAGTACCCTTTGTGACACATAATTTTAAACATGGAAATAATATAATAAATTAGCTATTATCAGAATAAATCCTTGATCTTGATTATATGTTCCAGTTTAGATTTACTGTTGTAATAGTTATTGATACCATTAAAGTTCTTTGATAATGTATCACATTACCTTGGTTGAGTGGGAGAATATTAAAATTATTTACCCATCTTCGTTTGGTTGATAATTGTTATAGGAACTTAAGAACACATCTGATAAAAACAAGTCTAACCATTCACATGGATAGAAATAACTTATCAGAATTATGAGAGTAAGATAGAAGAATTCTTGCATAGTCTATTCGAAAGACTTGATTCAAGATGTCTATTCCTCATAACATTTTATGGTATCTTGATTTGATTGCTTAAATCTCTAGCAAGTATTTTACACTTCAAATACTAGACTGCTATTTTGTTGACTTAGTCTTAGAGAAACTTATAGTTTCAGATTAAGATAATAAGTCACAATAAGATGTTCCCAGAAACAATAGTAGAAGGTTAAAAGTTTCTAACCAGACATCTGCTATTGAGTGGGAGCCATCTGAGATGTAATCAAATGAGGAACATTAGGGGACAGTCAAGAAAGATTTATAAAAGTGACCTATATGTTATTAAGGAACTATGCATCCACACCGACTCATTAAGAATTGTGAGATGGTGGTTACTCTGGGGGTGGAGGAATCATTATAGAAGAGTGTTAAAAACCCATCTATAATAATTCAAGCTTCATCAGCAAAGATATAACTTTGTAAATTCGAAATTACCAGAAAGTTATTTTACTGAAGAAAATTCTACACTGCATTATCTCAATTCCAAATTTTAAAATTTGAGAGATATGTCTTCTGTTTGTTCAGATGTACTTAATGGGCAGTAAGGATTTCAGTATTCCTTGATGAGTAAAGCATATAGTTAAGGAGGTTTCATAAGTTTTATGAACCTGGTTCCAGATATATGGGTGGATTCAAATATACTACACTTGATCAGAGGATCGAGGCAAAAGATTGATTGTAATGCACAACTTGTTTTATGTTAGTGCAAGTGGGAGTTTGTTGGGTTTTATGCCCTAAATAAAACCCATTACAATCTGATTAGTTATCAATTTAGAATTTTGAAGTGAATTATGATTACATGTATGTTACATGTTTATGGTTTAATATATATACTTGATATATGCACAAAATCAGTTAAATCCAGAACATATAGTTATTCACAATTACAGTATTGTCAATACAGTGGAATGTGATTGTGATTATATGATTCAAAAGATTTGATCCTTATTCATCAGTGTTTTGGATTTACACCGATGTGATAATCAACGATGAAGTATACTTACACTTGGAGTAAGTGTTATGTTCTTTCCAGAACATTGGCAAAGTATACTGGTTTCGAATGTATGGAGTATGCATTGGACTAGACCGATATTGAACTTGGTCAAAGATATTGTAAACTTACCGTTGTATCTTTCCAAGTCAATGTCAGAAGTTGATCTTAGATTAAGAGAATCTAAATCCTGATATGCTTAGGCTCAATCTCATGAGTGCTATTCATGTTCTTTGATTTATTAGTTAAGCCTACCTTTGGGTCAGGATAATACATATATTTTGGGAACATGATAGCATAACTGAATGGGAGTACTAAACATAAATATGGAAATCTATAGCTTCTACTGGTGTATAGAAGTAAAGTGATGATTCCTTTTGAGCTTAGTTAAATAGAAGTAAATGGATGGGCTCTTGTTTCAGTGACTGTTTATATCAGATCACTAAAACATCATTTACAGGTAACTAAGTGTTCAAAGGGGCAAAATACATTGAGGGGTGTAAACGGTAAATTGGTCCCATCTCGATGTAAATCATCTATATAGAGGATCTCTAAATCACATTAAGATTATAACAATGGTTAAATGAGATAGCATATTGATATCGTGAAACATATGATATGCTCTATATAAGTCTGAGAGTGCAATTCCAAGTTCTAAGAGTGGATTCAACGAGGAATTAATAAGTTATGGATTTACTTGGTAAATCGGTTCAACTTATTGGAAGCTCAGCATATAGATCCATGGTCCCCATTCTAGTTGAGACTATACTGTTTGTAAGACTCTGTAATTGATTTATGATTAATCAATTATAATTCTAAAAGTTAGACTATGTCTAATTTGTGAATTCTCACAGTTTAAGGATGAAATTGTAAATAGGAGGGCGTCTAGGTTTAATTATTAATTAAGAGCCTTTGCATGTCTAATTAATAATTATTTTAAATGGCAATATTATTTAATAATCTATGTTAGTTATTAAATAATTAGTTTTGGCATTTAAAAGATTAGAATTGGAAAAATTGGCATTTTTGGAGAAATAGAAATAAAATTGAGGAAACTGCAAAATTCCAGTGAGGCCCATACACACCATGGCCGGCCACCCTTTGCATGTTTCCCAATTATTATTTTCAATTTAAATTGCCATATAATTGCTAATCAAAGCCTAGCCTAAATAGGAAAGTGGTGGATCACACTAAATAAGGCAGTTATTCAATTACACAGTAAAAGAGGAAACTGTTTATTTGGAAAGTTGTGCTCTTCCCTTTTCCTATTTATAGCCGCCCCCTCTCTCTACTCTTGATATGCTTGGACAATCAAGAGAGAAAAACAAGAGAGAATTTCGAAATTCCTAGTGAGAGAGAAGTGCCCACACACATCACTCAGTACCTCATCATAGTTTGGAAGACTGTGAAGGATCACATCCAACTGAAGGACTTTCGGGATCAGATCTTGATTATACTCTGCTACAGACAGGAATCAAGGGTTAGAGATCTGAGTGGAAGGAGACATTTAATTCCGCTGCCATCACTGTAAGTTATTCTTAACTTTTATGTGTTTAGTTCATCGTATCTAAGATCCTGGATAAATATAATTCCAACAGGTTAACAGTTCTAGCTTTTCTTAAGAATTTGATTAGGTCATCCATGAATCTAGTAATGATTTACATTAAGGATACAACCATTACATCATTCTGAAATTGTATTACCATAGAAGGAATTAGGTAACGACTAGTAACTAATCATCAATATGAAACTCGAAATTTCTGGGGAGGTAAGTTTGGATATAATTTAAAAAATCAATTTAATGATCTTTGAACTGCATATCTACTAACTATTTCTCCACCCCTATCAGTTCGCAAGATCTTTAACCACTTACCTTAATGGTTTTAACCATTGCTAGAAATTAATGAAATTTTTAAACATTTCAAATTTCTTGCTAAAAGGTATAATCTAGAGTTATCGTTTTAAGAATACAACGAAAAACTCATATCTACCCCTGTATGTACATCCATCTGCGAATGAGATGAACTACTTTTAGTGGATATAGGCATATTAACTCTTTGCAGAGATTGATCTTGTCAAATCCACTATGAACAAGATACAAATGCCATAGATTAATAAAAATGTGGTTGTGTCGTTTTGATGACTTAGGTTTAGTTACATCAAAGAGTTCTTAGAATAGTGCAAGTGGATCCTGGTCACAGAATACTAAACTCATATTCCATACAGTTTGAATCCATTAATAGAAGATGGATATTAAACACTTGGAAAGTGTAACTGTATTGCTTCCTGGAAATAGAAATATAAGAAAATTTCTATTTGGATTCTAAAATTAAAGTCAAAGACTTAAATTCAACCAAATATAATGAGTAATTCTTTCTTGGACCACCACTACTAATTTAAACTCTAAGTCAGATTTGCCCATACAAGTAGGAGATTTCTAAGATTGAGGATTTATATCAATTGGGAATAGAATTTCGGGATTATAATCATATGCGTCATTTAATTTCTTAAGAGAAAATATAGAATGACATGAAATAATTTATAGACCATTCATCTAATGATATGTTATTGAGCTAATTCGCAATGAATAAGCTAAGAGGAATTAGGATAATTTCGTTGTTTAAATAAGAATCCAACGATTCTTCAATTAGCGAAAGTCAAAGTAATCTTATTTATATAATCTTCTTGTTTCATATTGTAAAAATGCTAGTCTAAGGTGTCATCAATTGATGAACAGCTAGATGTTGCATATACAATATTTATCTTTCGAGATCTTACACTATTATGTATGTCTAATGGTGAAAATCCACTAGGGATTTATCTCATTAGAAAAACAAACATGTTAGACCAACAATGAAGATTCGAAATTAAACTACAATTTAATAACAGAAAATAACATGGTTAAATATAAATTCGTACACAATTCAGAAATTATTAAACATATAGCAAGTAGGAATGACAAGTGAAAATACTAAAACATACAATCCTAAATAATTTCCAAGGTTTCCAACAAACTGATACAGTGTCCCGGTAGGCGAGAGTCAAAGTATCATTCATTGAATAGAGTTGTCAGCTCATCTAAAATAGAAACATTCTAGCAACCTTTTATTCGATCAAAATAAGAATCCAACGTTGTCCCGGTAGGCGAGAGTCAAGGTTATTCTCATTTTATGAGCTTCCACCATTGTTTCATGTTTTATAAGTTTATCTCTAATTAGTCACCGTAAGGGAGAGTCTAATAGAGACGAAAACTTACAAAACACTTATCAAATGAGATCTTACGGTGTTAAATGCGTTCAACGAATAACCATCCATAGGGGGACGAAGTCTAGCGTCTCGAGGTTATATTGAAAACATTTAACTTTTGTAAGACCAACAATGGAGATCGAATATCTTAATAATAATAAAGCTCATTATTTAAATAGAGTTGTATTTTCTTTGATACTTATTTTAATCTATTTATTTTGAATATATATTTATTTAATTAAAATTTCCAATTTAGAATGAAAAATTCTAAATATAAATTTTAATTTAATATTTATAAATTTTACTTAGATGGATATGAAAATAACATGAATTATTTCCATCTTAGTAATAATTTCCAATAAATATTTAGAAAAATATTCAATTTAAGTTGTTACAAAATTAATTTAAATTAATTTACAACTCAAATTTAATTTTTCTATAAATATATATTGCATTTTGAAAAATTAAAGTATTCAAGGATACAATTTTAAAAAATGCATGTTAAAATAAAAAATTAATCCTGGAAAAAATTATTCTAATTTAATGTTGGCCCAAAATTAATTAATAAAATTAATTTACAACAAAAAATATAATTTTCCTATTTAATTAAATATTTATAAGAAAAATTTCAAATATTTAAGTATGATGATGAAAATCAACTTAAATATTAATTTTCTATTTAATTAAATACACTAGAAAAATACTTCAAGCAAAAATATCACCTATCTAGATTTTCCTTTGACTAATTAATTAAATTTCTAATAAAATATATTTTACTTCATTTATTTTAATTAATCATTAAATGAAAAAATCATTGATTTAAGTTGGTCCAAAATTAAAATAAATAATTTACAACTTTAATCTATTTTTCAAATAAAATTCGAAATTCCAGCATTTAAGAAATTTAATTTCGAAATTTGATTAATAAAATAAAAAAAATATATATTTTGAAAATTATTTAAATTTAGTTGAAAAAATAAATTTCAACTAAAAATAATTTTCTATTTAATTAAGTGTCATGAAAAGGAAATATTTAAGTATCATGATGAAAATCAACTTAGATATTTAATTTTCAAATTAATTAAATGTATTAAATTCAAGAAATAAATAATTAAGTGTAGAGAAGGCTTAATTATTAATCTCTAGTTTAATACTAGGAAAAATATACTTAAAATAAATTGTACCAAAATTAATTATATAAATAATTAATTTCACAATGTATAATATTTTCCTATTTTAATATTAGAAATAATAAGTAGTCTAGAAATAACTATCTAGAAAATATCTTATTTGACTAAGTATCTTTTCCACAAAATTTGAAAAAATATCTAATTTAAGTTGTATTAGAAAAAAAAATCTAGAACTTAAATATTTTCAAATTTAAATTTAATTAAATATCAAAAATTAAGTTGTAACCACTTAATTTGAAAATATTCCATTTTAAGTTAATATTCGAAAAGATATTAACTTAAAAAATATCTAAATTATTCCATTTTAAGTTAATATTCGAAAAGATATTAACTTAAAAAATATCTAAAGAATCTTAATAACCAATACCTAAAATTCCTCAACTTAATTTTGAAATTTTAAATCCAAAAGATATTCAGATTTAAGTTGATTAGTTAGAGATAACTAAATATCAACTTAAATAGGAATATTTAATGAAAAATTTAAATTAAGCTTCAGAAAGAATCTAGATGGTTATAATTCTATATTTAATTAAATACAAGAAAATACATATAGTTTAGCTTAGAATAAAATTCTTTAAACTATATTTTTCTTAAATTAATTTCAAAATAAATGAAATTAATTATGTTGCTAATCAATTTTATTAGGTTAAACTAGTTTAATAACCTAGCACAGTTATTAAAATCAGGCAAATGGACCTTCACAATTGGGGTGGTTCATGTGAGGGGGTGCTGGGTTCAGTATGTCGTACCCACTACTATGGCTCCCAACTCTCACACAAGGCCCAAAAGAGAGGAATTTAACCTTAAAATGAACAATTGTTATTAATTGAATAGGCCCAAAAACTAAATGGGCCTAAATAAAATCTATCAAAAACTATGACATTTTATTTAGCAACAACAACTTATATGCATCTATAATAAAATTAAACACATAGGCTCACACAGGCACACTTTGGATGGGTCCTATCATGTTGCTAGGTCATACACAGATGAAAGAAGATTGTAAATACACCTGTTACAAATTATTTACTTGACCAAGGGAGCCATGAGTTAAAATCAGATCATTGGATCTGTCAACAAGTTAACCATGGCTATTTGCAATCAAGCAATAATAGGTTTTGAAAACTTACAAACAAGCTAAAACATATACTCCTGCAACAAGGTTAGCTGGATAGTTGGATGTAGGATTTATTTAATTTTAAATAAATAATTTCGAAAAAATAATTAATTAAATAAATAAAATAAAAAAAAAATCGAAAATTTAAAAAAAAAAATTAAAAAATTTCGAAATTTTTAAAAGAATATTTAAAATTTAACCTACTATTTTGAAAAATTAGATTTCAACTAACCTAAATATCATTTCAAAATTTGCTAACTACTTTTAAAAATTTAATGTTATTTTATAAATAAAAATTAAATAAAAAATTAAAAAAGATAAATAAATATCTTTTTCAGATTTTAAATGTAATTTAAATAAATAAAATAACAAAATTTAAAAGTTAGCAAAATATCTTACATCTATTTAAAATTACATGATTATAGTTATCTTATTTTAAATTTAAATAAGGTCAAATTATTTAAAAAAAATTAATTTAAAAAATTTAATGTCTGACCTTAAATTTTAAAAAAAAAAGATAAGATATAATCAAATTTAAAAATAAGATAGATAATTCAGTAAAAAAGATAGATATTTACTATTTTCAAATTCAAATTACACTAATATCATGAATTAAATTTAAAAAATATTAATTAATTTAATTATGATAATTAGAATTGAATTAGGAATAGTAAATGTTTAAATACAGAACTACACAAAAAATCAGAAGTTAAATCCATGAAAAAGCATGAAAAATCGAAGAAAAACGAAAAAAAATGCGAGCTGTACGGACAGTATGCATTGCATATTGTCCATGGGCGCGCTAGGGGTTGCATGGGCGAGGAAACCAGGCACAAGGGAGATCTTGCATGATTTCCGCGCGCGCAGGTTCTGATGCTCAACCCCGATTTTTTTCGAAACTTCAAAAAATCATAACTAATTCAAATTAAATTGAAATTGAGTTCTGTAAAAAATTAACTTGCTTAATTTTTTCCATACTATCCAATAAAAATAATTCCAGAAACAGATATTCAATTATTTTTTACGAAAATTCACAAACATCAATCAATCATCAAATAACACTCAATACAACATGATACCATCCAAAACATCAAACAATCGTTTTAAAGTCCAAATTTCTTGCAAGCAAATCAATTACCATGGCTCTGATACCAGTTGTTAGAAATTATTTTACCACGATCTTAGATCTACTCACAAGTATGTTGATTAACACCCTAAATATGAACTTTCTAAAACGATGAAATAAACACATATAAAGTTTAGTAAACCTTACATTGGGTGCAGCGGAATTAAATGACTCCTTTCGTTCAGATATCTAGCCCTTGATTCCTTTCTGTAGCAGAGCATTATCAATATCTGAACCTGGATCTCTTTCTCTGATTCTTTAGTGCTGAAACTCCTTCTTGCTGAAAGTCTTTCTTCACGATCTTCCTCACTAGGGTTGAGGTATCACTTGCTGTGTGTGGGCACTATTCTCACACTAAGAATTTCGAAATTCAAGAGGGAAGAAAGAGAGAGGGAGTGGTCGGCCAGATAGGGAGAGAGAATGCTCAGGTTTTTCTCTGAAGGAAAAATAGAAAATTTAAGTGTAATTTTCCTGAAGCCTTCACTATCTATTTATAGCATTCCACTAGGGTTAGGTTTGAATTATTTGGCATTAAAATAATGAAAATATCAGTTTAAATTCCCTACAAAAGTGGCCGGCCATGCTTAGTGGATTTGGGCCTCACTTTTTGCAATTTTGCAGTTTTATCTTTTCTGCATCTGATTTTCTCAAAAACGCTAATTTTCTAATTCAACCATTTAAATGACAATTCTAACTATTTAATAACTATAAATAATTATTAAATAATATTGTCATTTATCATATTTATTAATTGAACCATACAAAGTATCATAATTAACAAATATGCCCCTAAAACTCTTTCTTTACAATTTCGCCCTTACTTAGTGAAAAATTCACAAATAGACATAGTCTAATTTGAGAATTATAATTGATTAATCAAAACCAATTATATGAGTCTTACAAGCAATATTATCTCAACTAGTGGGGGGACCATGGGTCTATATAACCGAGCTTCCAATAAGCAGATCAAGAATTTATAACCTAAATTCACTGACTTATTAATTCTTCGTTGAATCCACGCATAGAACTTAGAATTGCACTCTCAGTATATAGAATTCTCTATATGTTCCACCATATAGACACATCATTAGTTATCCATTGTTATAATCCTAATTTGATCAATAATCCTCTATATGAATGATCTACACTATAAAGGGATTAGATTACCGTTACACCCTACAATGTATTTAATCCTTAAAACACTTAACCCCGTATAAATGATATTTCAACTTATGTGAAATGAGATCTCCACCATATATTTTCGTTTGGTCAAGCTCGAAGGAGATCATCCTTTACTTACTATTCGCCAGATAGAAGCTATAGATTCCATGTTTATGTTAGCGCTCCCACTCAATTGCACTACTGTGTTCCCAAAATGTACGTATCACCCTGACCTAAAAGTAGGCTTCACTAACAAATCAAAGAACACGAATAGCCTCTTGAGATCGAGCCTAATCATAACAGGATTAAGATCATTTGATCTAGGATCAACTAGGCGATATTGACTTGAATAGATATTACGGTAAGTTTAATAAATCTAAGTCAAAGTTCAATATCGGTCCCTTCCGATGCATACTCCATGCATCCAACCTGAGCTTTACTTTAACCAATGCTCTGGAAAGAACATAGCATTTCTCCAAATGCAAGTAAACTCTGTTGTAGATTATCATATCAGTAAAACTCTATGTCTGATAAATCTAGGAGACTTTATTCACATAGTCATGTTTACTTTCCAATGTGTTGACAGCACAATAAACAGGATCAAGTATGTGAAAAGGGTTTCAGATGAATTTATACATTATGTACATATAATCATGAAATAAATCATGTGAACCATGCAACATTAAATGTTATTTCTGATCTATATTAATAAGTAAATCTGATTATATTGAAATGAGTTTTATTTAGGGCATAAAACCCAACACTGAGCTCTATCCCTAAGATCAAGGGTGAGGGGAGGACAGTGATATGTCGGAATCTACTGAAATCGAGTCCGGATGATGTTCGGATCCTTCACCATGAAGTACTCATCAACAAAATGCCCTATTTTTCTGATGGCCTTGTGGTCCGTGCCGCTCAACCACTTGAAGCCTGGCTGAGAAAAGTAGAAATACCCCAACCTGCCTTGCTTGGGGGTAGACTTCAGGCCGAAAAACCAGGTCACCTCGTGGGAGGAAGGAACATCCCATCCTTGGGAAGCGTAGAGGACGAAGAGGGCGGACAGGTACTTAAAGCCCTTTGGAGTAATCTGGGTCAGGCAGAGGCCAAAGAAGTCCGCCACATCCCTGAAGTACTTATGCAAGGGCATCAACGCCCCTTGCTGACCATGAGCCCCCGACCAGGCGCACATTCCCTTATCAGGATTTGTGGCGCGGTTGTCGTGGGTGCGAATATAGCAGTCCAGCTCGCCCAGGTACCCGTCCTGGTCGAGAGTTTGGAGGCGTGCCTCCGAAATCTTGGACGGAGGACTTACCCACCTGGCGCCCAAGGCACCCTGCCTCTTATGAGGAACCGCCTCAGTTAGCTCCTCACTGCGTAGTCCACGCCCTCAACCAGGGCATCTACGTCAGCATCGATTGGCTGCCCAGCCTCATTGTACTCCCCAAAGTCAGGGGGTCCAACCTCTTCCTCTCCCTCCGCAGCGGGAGGACTGCCCGGACGCACCTCGTCCAGCTCCTCAACCTCCTGGACTTCAGCGTCCCCCTCACGGTCCTCCTCCATCGGGACCGCCAAATCCTGTTTGACGTCGGGCAGAGTGGCGAGCCGAGCCACTTGAGGATCAGAAGCGTCAGCCAGACGCGTGGTTTTCTTCGTACGAGCCATCATCCTATGGTTGAGTACGGGATCAGAGGAATTTCATTCGCTAGAAGGAGGACGAGCAAGAAGAAAAGGATGAGCCTCGTGCAGAAGTTGAAGCAAATCCTAGTCGATCTGATGCTCGAGCTCCCAAGACTCACCTGGGTTCATCTACAAAAGACAACACACAAGATGAGTGTTGGACGAAGTATCAAACGAAAAACAAGCAAATATGCCGACCAGGAGTACTCAACAGATTAAAGAACGACTATGTTTAAAGAAAAGTCAAAACTCAAGAAGTCAGAAAGTTTTCTTGAGTTAGGGCAAAAAAGTTCATGAAACTTGGAATAAGTAAGATGGAAGACAGATGCAATGCGGTTCAAAAATAGGCTCTACGGCTGAAAGCCAACATAAGGATTTGGAAAAGAAGAGTCGTAGAAGTTCCTAACCCTAGGGTTTCCTAATCATTCTTTCTACAGCATAGCTACATTCAAAGCGTAAACATGCAAAGGAAAGCATAAAGGAAATCAAAAACTTACTCAAAGATTCGAATGTCCGAGTTCAAGCAAGCCAGCAATCGTCTGTAGGCACTTCGGCAACTTTGAAGCCAGGAAACTCTCTCTTTTTGCTCTGAAGTATACTTAACAACGAAGGGTGGTAAAATGAGTAATGTGCCAGTACTCCAAGTATTTATAGGCAAAAAGGGTAACTGCATACAAAGGAACCTTAGACACCTCGACTTCCCGCCTCAAAAGCGAATATGGGAAATCAAAAGTAATCGAGTGCAACCGTCAACCGTGGAGAGAGAAATTCGGATTTTCAAAATATTAATTGTCAGAGCATTAATTAGCCAAAAACCGAAGGGACGCCCAGTCAGCTTCACATCGAGTCTCGAACGGTCATGCTCGACACGTGTCCCCATCCAAAGGCAGAGCCAGCTCAGAATAAGTCTACACGCAACCTCGGAGGCCCCGCACAGACTTGGGGGGAAAATGCTATCCCAAATTTGACACTCTGACGTGGCATCACGAGAATGGTGACACGTGGACTCCATTTGGAGCATCTGCTCGGACCGATATGCCGAGCAGGATGCCTCGCTGGCACATCCAGAATGGAATATTCAACGAGCCGTGCAAAATGATCAACACTTAGTGAATTCAGCTTAACGCATCATGAGTCACCAGCTCTATCCCTACAACTCAGGGATCAACTTACGTGGATGTGGCACACACACGATCCCACTATCGGTGCATTCAGCCTCAATCCCACGATCCTAGCATTCAGCATTGATCACACGATCTTTCTGTTTATGGGCGTTGTAACGAGAGAGGAAACTCTTCCTCCTCAAGTTTCCAGCCCTATAAATAGTGAGGAATGTTCAATGGGCAAAAGGCCGAGAAATTATAAGCCGATACGCAGTAAGCTAAGGCTATCTAAGAATTATATATTCAGAGATACTATTGTAAGAGCTATAAGAAAAGGAAACTTCTTCCTTGTTCTTAAGTCAATACAAATAACGAGGATTAGGCTATTACCGAACTGCTTGGGGTTGAACCTCTATAAAATTTTTGTGTCTTATTATTGCTTTATTATATATTCTCATTACGACATATCGTTTATCACTCATCAAAAGACTCATTGTCGTTGGCTAAAAGCGAAGTCAACAGAAAGTAAATCTAAATACTTACATGTCGGCAATAAGAAGATAGACGAGATGGTCATATGTCCATCGTAAAAGGCTTTAAGGCTAAATAATAGTAGTGTTCTAACATAGATTGCCTATAGGCCAAAAGCAAGAACATGAAAGCCTCAAGACCGAATATGAATAAAAAATTGGTTCAAATGCATAAGGCTGAGGCCCTGCAAGAACTGTACAGCTAGAGAAGAACTGGACAGAGTTCTTATAAGAACTACCGTGCGATTCAAACGCGTAAGGTTGAGGCCTTGTGAGAACTATACAGCCAGAGAAGAACTGGACAAAGTTCCTATAGGAACCACGTATCGAGCTAAATCTCTAAGGCAACGCAGCGTTCTTGGTAGGTTTCAAGCCAAAAGGTAAAGTTTCTTTTAGGTTTCAAGCCATAAACAAAACTCTGGGCAACTGTACCAAAAGGTACTTGCCATATAATGTCATTATACAAGGTTGGGTATCAGCAAAGTATAGTCTCAAGTGTAACAACTTGGACAAATATTGAGTCTTGAGTTGAGCATTCGACTATAATAGACTTATCATTAAGTTCCATATAGAGTTTCTAAGGGAACCACATATGAGACTAAGGTTGTATATGCCTAAAAAGCCATGATAGGATTCTTGCCGAGGTTAAAAGAGGACAGAAAACTAGCCACCCACTTAGAACCAAGTCCTAGATTGGCCAAGGTTCCCAAGCTTTGAGAGGGTCAGCCAGGGTCCCATGATCCAGCTAAGAACCGGTCACGGTCACAAGACCCAAGCATGAATCGACTAGCTTCCTAGGGTGAAACCCTAAGGCAAGCCAACTCCCATGATCATATCCTAGGGCTGGCCAGGTGGCCAAGTCTTAAACAAGACCCCTATGGTCGGCCAGGGTTAGTTTTGGATTAAAATGTGTGTTTTTTCAAAACTCAAATGTGTTCTCCGTGGCTCAAAAGAGTCAAGAATCACAACAAAGGACAAAATCAAATCTTTTTCATCAAGACACACATTATGCATCCTAAAACTATCATGCAGATCGAAATACCAAAAAGATTACAATCTAATGTGAGAATCAAATAGTTTCTAAAAGCTTAAAAAGCTTGAAACTTATCAATGGCAAGTTCAAAGATGAGGCATATATGGAAAGAGAAGATCTAAAAGCATGCCATGCAAAAAGCCAATACTCGGCTAGAAAAGGCTGCTCGATAGAGGCTACTTCAAGCAAGATGAGAATGAGGAAGTCCCTAACTAACCAGATGTTCGAACAGGGACTTGAGGGACAAATGTTATCCAAAATTTTGTCCATTTGACGTGGCATGTCCACATAAGCCAAGACTAAGGACACATGGAATACAATCTTGCCAATAGTTAGACAAAAGTCTCCTTACAAGGCATGGCAGAACCGTCAAGGAACAAGTAAGAGGAGTTAAGCAAGCCATTAAGAAGTTGTACTACCATGTTTTGCCAGCCAAATGGAGTATATAGGATTGCCAAGATGAGCTTATATGGCTGGCCAGGGTTTGGGCACAAGTTGGCCGGCCAAAGGTGACTTTCAGACTAATGAGGGGCTCATTCGACCAAGGAAGTCTTACCTCTAAAAGAAAGAGGTGTACAAAGGCTGGCCAACACCTACTAAGGTTGGCCAACACATAAAAAGGTTGGCCAACACTTGCCAAAGCTGGTAGAAACATGACCTGCCAAACCTTGGCAGGAACATGACCTGCCAAACCTTGACAAGAACATGACCGACCAGACCCTTGCAGGAACATGACCAGCCAAACCCTGGCAGGAACATGGGCAGCCAAACCCTAACCTATAGCCATTATGAGGTTGATCAGCCTGCACCTGCAGGTGCATCGCTAGCCAGGTTTTACCTGGCATGCCTTTGGTGCACAGTCTTCATTCATGGACAACAAGTTAAGCAACAAATTGGGCATTGACAACACATAGAAGTTGGCAAAAAATATTAGCAACTTCCCTATTTTCAAGGGATAAATTAGTCATCTAAAGTTTATTAATTAATTATGTAAATATAGCTTTATTTACCTATTTTTAAGGGATATTTGGGATGTAAGCACTACGATATAAAAATTATTAGCCTAACCTTAATTTTCTAAGTCTCAAGTTCAAAGTCTCTAGCTCCCTAAGCTCTCAACTCTAAAGTCTGAAACCCTAACTCTCTCTCTCCCTCTCTTCTACATGCCCTAGGGCTCTCTCGCTCTCACTTGAGATTTACCTACTTGATTCATATATTATAATCTTAAGAGAGCCACTTCAAATTCCACAACCCTTGTGAGCTGAGTGGTATTATCTCTAGTATTAATACAACCAAATGGGGAGTAGGTCATTACCCACTAACTCAGGGGGCCAAACCTCTATAAAATCTTGTGTCTCTTTTAATTTTTTGTTTTTATTGCGTAACACGTAGCAAGCATCAATAGTAAATATGACTTCACTCTCGGTTGGCCAAATCTGGGGTCAACAAGCCATGTTCCAAAAAGGTAGCATTTGTCGATACAAATAATTTATAGTATTCATGACTATAAAAGTGTGCACCTCAAGTTTCCTCTGAATAGCCCACTAACATACACACTTCCTACTGGGAGCTAGTTTTGCTATCTTCGGCTTTAGAACATGAGCAGGGCAACCCCAAATATGAAAATATTTTAAACTGGGTTTTGTCCCATTTGATAATCCCATTGGAGTCTTGCTTATTCTCTTTGAGAGTACTACATTCAAATGTAGCTAGCTGCTAGAAATGTGTATCCCTAAAAGCTCGGTGACAGTGACGAGTAACTCTGTTGGGTTTTATGCCCTAAATAAAACTCATTTCAATATAATCAGATTTACTTATTAATATAGATCAGAAATAACATTTAATGTTGCATGGTTCACATGATTTATTTCATGATTATATGTACATAATGTATGAATTCATCTGAAACCCTTTTCACCTACTTGATCCTGTTTATTGTGCCGTCAACACATTGGAAAGTAAACATGACTATGTGAATAAAGTTTCCTAGATTTATCAGACATAGGGTTTTACTGATATGATAATCTACAACAGAGTTTACTTGCATTTGGCGAAGTGTTATGTTCTTTCCAGAGCATTGGTTAAAGTAAAGCTCAGGTTGGATGCATGGAGTATGCATCGGAAGGGACCGATATTGAACTTTGACTTAGATTTATTAAACTTACCGTAATATCTATTCAAGTCAATATCGCCTAGTTGATCCTAGATCAAATGATCTTAATCCTGTTATGATTAGGCTCAATCTTAAGAGGCTATTCGTGTTCTTTGATTTGTTAGTTAAGCCTACTTTTAGGTCAGGGTGATACGTACATTTTGGGAACACGGTAGTGCAATTGAGTGGGAGCGCTAACATAAACATGGAATCTATAGCTTCTATCTGGCGAATAGTATGTAAAGGATGATCTCCTTCGAGCTTGACCAAACGAAAATAAATGGTGGAGATCTCATTTCACATAAGCTGAAATATCATTTATACGAGGTTAAGTGTTTTAAGGATTAAATACATTGTATGGTGTAACGGTAATCTAATCCCTTTACAGTGTAGATCATTCATATAGAGGATCATTGATCAAATTAGGATTATAACAATGGATAACTAATGATGTGTCTATATGGTGGAAGATATAGAGCATTCTATATACTGAGAGTGCAATTCTAAGTTCTATGCGTGGATTCAACGAAGAATTAATAAGTTAGTGAATTTTAGTAACAAATTCTTGATCTGCTTATTGGAAGCTCGGTTATATAGACCCATGGTCCCCGCACTAGTTGAGATAATATTGCTTGTAAGACTCATATAATTGGTTTTGATTAATCAATTATAATTCTCAAATTAGACTATGTCTATTTGTGAAATTTTCACTAAATAAGGGCAAAATTGTAAAGAAAGAGTTTTAGGGGCATATTTGTTAATTATGATACTTTGTATGGTTCAATTAATAAATATGATAAATGACAATATTATTTAATAATTATTTATAGTTATTAAATAGTTAGAATTGGCATTTAAATGGTTGAATTAATTGAACCATACAAAGTATCATAATTAACAAATATGCCCCTAAAACTCTTTCTTTACAATTTCGCCCTTAAAAATAATCAACATAATATATGTTTAAACCAAAAAATAAAATATATAATTTTTTATCTTTCGAGTCTGGGTAGATCAGGTGCAGGAGAGGAGACACCAAATTTTGGGACTTTTTAATTCTGTAATAAGTGGTTAATGCAAACGACGTTTAACAAAAATCCCATTGTCGTTCGATTGCCTCTCACTTTTCGCCAGTTCCAATGCATACTCCATGCATCCGATACTGGTAAACTTTGCCAATGTCCTGGAAAGGACATAACACTTTTCCAAGGTGTAAGAATACCTATCGCTGATTATACCATGTCAGTCTAAATCCAGTGTTCTGACAAATCAGGGAATCTACTTTTGAACATATAATAAAGATTATATTCCACGAAATTGTAAAGAAAGAGTTTTAGGGGCATATTTGTTAATTATGATACTTTGTATGGTTCAATTAATAAATATGATAAATGACAATATTATTTAATAATTATTTATAGTTATTAAATAGTTAGAATTGGCATTTAAATGGTTGAATTAAAAAATCGGCATTTTTGAGAAAATCAGATGCAGAAAAGATAAAACTGCAAAATTGCAAAAAGTGAGGCCCAAATCCACTATGCATGGCCAGCCACTTTTGTAGGGAATTTAAACTGATATTTTCATTATTTTAATGCCAAATAATTCAAACCTAACCCTAGTGGAATGCTATAAATGGATAGTGAAGGCTTCAAGAAATTTACACTTAAATTTTACACTTCTGATTCAAAAAAAAAAACTGAGCCTCTCTCTCTCTCCCTATCTTTAGCCGCCACTTCTTCTCTCTCTTGTTCATTGAAATTTCGAAATTCTTAGTGTGAGAGTAGTGCCCACACACAGCAAGTGATACCTCAATCATAGTGAGGAAGATCGGGAAGAAAGACTTTCAGCAAGAAGGAGTTTCAGCACTAAAGAATCAGAGAAAGAGATCCAGGTTCAGATATTGATAATGCTCTGCTACAGAAAGGAATCAAGGGCTAGATATCTGAACGGAAGGAGTCATATTATTTCGTTGCACCCAATGTAAGGTTTCCTAAACTTTATATGTGTTTATTTCATCGTTTTAGAAAGTTCATATTTAGGGTGTTAAACAACATACTTGTGAGTAGATCTAAGATCCTGGTAAAATAATTTCCAACAAACTCATCATAGATCTGACCATGTCTAGCAAGGTTTGATTTCTTCTCTCTAAAACATCGTTCTACTGAGGTGTTTAGGTGTTGTGAGTTGGGATAAGATCCCTTCTTCCAACAAGTAGCCTTTGAATTGATAGACCAAATACTCTCCACCACGATATGATCGAAGTGTCTTTAATGATTTACCTAATTGCTTTTCAGTTAAGGATTTGAAGTCTTTGAACTATCTAAATGTATCAAACTTCTTGGCTATAGGTAATTATGACCATATCTTGAATAGTTGTCAATAAGAGTGCAAAATATCTATAACCACCTTAAGCTTGAATATTGATAGCTCCGTACACAACAGTGTGTGCAAGCTTGAGTTGTTCTTTGCCTCTATTGTCTTTTGCATTAAAAGGTATTTTAACCATCTTACCTTCAAGATAAGATTCACATACCAAAAGAGTTCCAACTTTTACTTCTCTCAAAGGACCATTCTTTGTTAACCTTTTAATTCTGTCTAGGCCAATATGGCCAAAATGCAGATGTCATAGATACGATTCATCATCATTAGAAATCTTTTGCCACATACTTTATTGAGACAAAGCTACTCTAAACAATTCATAATTTAAAATTAATTGCTCCCTAGGTCTGAGCATGCAAAGTCTGTTTCTCTGTTCTGCACAAAAAATAGGAATTCCAAACTTTAAAATAATAATCTCATTATTAATAAAATTAATGTTAAGTGATTGTCCGTGCCACCATGGCCACAGTGGCCATGGAAGGCCACGAGAATCTTGACAAGAGCAGCACCAGGTGGGTCTAGTGACCCAAGACCCGGTCAAGTCTTAAATACATAAAGGACCAAAAGATACATGCATGCTTTGCACACAATGAGTGGACCGTAAAGGTCCTCGAGCTATTTGAACGGTGGTCAAACCATTATGGACTGCGGAGAAAAAGGACCGAAGGTCCTAGCGCTAACATAGAGAATAATTCTTGTGTCCCCATCGAGATTGTACCACCATCAACAGTGAGGGAAAAAGGCCACGGGGCCTTCAGGTCTCACCCAGGTAAAGGGCACAAAACTTGAGACCAGTAGAGGTGGTGGTCCAATCATCGTGCATGGTGTTGGAATTATTTTACCAGGATCTTAGATCTACTCATAAGTATGTTGATTAACAACCTAAATATGAACTTCTAAAATGAATATAAATAAACACATATAAAGAAAGAGAAACCTTACATTGGGTGCAGCGGAATAATATGTCTCCTTCCACTCAGATCTCTAACCCTTGTATCATTTCTGTTGCAGAGTATTATCAAGATCTGAGCCCGAATGTCCTTCTTTGTTGAAAGTGGATTCTTCACAGTCTTCCTCACTATGATTGAGGTACTACTTGCTGTGTGTGGGCACTACTCTATCACTTAGAGATTTCGAAACAAAGAAGAAGAAATAGAGAGAGAGGTGGCGGGTCAAGAAAATTTCTGTGAAAGGAATCAGATGCATTTGTGTTGTGTGTGTTTCCTGAAGCCATTACTTTCTATTTATAGAATACCACACAGGGTTAGGGTTGAATTACTTGGCATTAAAATAATGAAAAAATTAAATGATAAAAGGAAATACATGTGGCCGGCCATGGCAATATGGAAATAGGCCTCACATTTGCAACTTTCCTATTTTATCATTTATGTTTCCCATTTTCTCAAAAACTGTCAATTTTCACATTCAACCATATAAATGTCAATTCTAACTATTTAATAACTATAATTAATTATTAAATAATATTGTCATTTATTATATTTATTAATTAGACTAACCAAAGTCTCTTAATTAATAAATATACCCTATAAACTCTTTCTTTACAGTTTCGCCCTTAATAAGTGATGAATTCTTAAATAGACATAGTCTAACTTGAGAATTATAATTGATTAATTAAAACCAATCAAATGAGTCTTACAAGTAGCATTGTCTCAACTAGTGTGGGGACCATGGGCCTATATATCTGAGCTTCCAATAAGCAGATCAAGAATTTACCTCTTAAATTTACTGACTTATTAATTCTTCGTTGAATCCATGGGCCTATAGAACTTAGAATTGCATTCTCAGCTATACAGAATGCTCTATATGTTCCACCATATAGATACGCTATTAATTATCCATTGTTATAATCCTAATTTGATCAATGATCCTCTATATAGATGATCTACACTGTAAAGGGATTAAATTACCGTAACACCCTACAATGTATTTTATCCTTAAAATACTTAACCCCGTATAAATGATATTTCAGCTAAGTGAAATGAGTACTCCACCATTTATTTTCGTTTGGTTAAGCTCGAAGGAAATCATCCTTTACTTTCTATTCGCCAGATAGGAGCTATAGATTCCATATTTATGTTAGCGCTCCCACTCAATTGCACTACCGTGTTCCCAAAATGTACATATCACCCTGACCCAAAAGTAGGCTTAACTAACAAATCAAAGAACACGAATAATACTCTTGAGATTGAACCTAATCATATCAAGATTAAGATCATTTGATCTAGGATCAACTAGATGATATTGAATTGAATAGATATTACGGTAAGTTTAATAAATCTATGTCAAAGTTCAATATCGGTCCATTCCAATGCATACTCCATGCATCCAACCCAAGCTTTACTTTAACCAATGCTCTGGAAAGGACATAGCATTTCTCCAAATGCAAGTAAACTCTGTTGTAGATTGTCATATCAGTAAAGCCCCAGTGTTCTGATAAATCTAGGAATCTTTAATCACATAGTCATGTTTACTTTCCACTGTGTTGACAACACAATAAACATGATCAAGTATGTGAAAAGTGGTTTGGATGAATTTATAAATCAAATATACAAATAATTGATAAGGTGAACCAAAACATACATAAATGAATGAAAAATACTTCTGTTTCTTTATTGATATTGAATAATCTGGATTACATTAAAATGGAGTTCTATTTAGGGCATAAAACCCAACACATGGTTGGGGCACTAACAACCTGAGCTCCATGAAAGGTGTTTGTGGTGATACATCGCCGAGATTCCATTAGAATCCGAGCTCTGCGTCTTTCAGCATTACAACGTAATATTACGTAAAATAATCTTTGAAAAAATAAATTACACAAAATACCTATGTCCCATAAGAGCTTACAAATTTTCTAGAAAAAATTAAAAGCATATCCTACACCTAATTTTTGCCATACAATTAATGATTCACTATCTCACATGCATTTACAATATTATCACCATCCATTCACATAAATATCACATATATATAAATACATAAAATCCACACAACATTTAATATACATACATAATGGAATCATCTGTGATACTATTTGTTGATTTTGTAGTACTAAATTAGGTAAGTAGAGAAATAATAATTTTTTATTATCATTGTACCACATCCCAAAAATCTCCATATGTACATATATTAAATTTGCAATAACGAGATGAAAGAAAATATTTACCTCTTGAAGTGTAACAGGGTATCCTTAAATCTTTTTGTAAGTTGTATTCCTAAAATGGTGATGAAGAACTCACGTCGTGATATTTAGATCTTCTACCATACACAAAGATTAGTGTGGACTAATAGAATAAAATTATATAATTGTTCTTGATTTGATCTCAACTCATGAGTAAGAACCCTTTTCTATGGAGTGAATAATGATTTTTTATTAACCTTTTTCAGTTTCCTAAATTATAGGTATATATAGATTTAGGATTATAATAGTATAATAATAAAACCAATAAAATAATAATAAATATTTTATCAAAATAAATATTTATATTTTAAATATTAAAATAATAATATTTAATTATTTGAATAAATATTTATAACTGATTCTGTTATAGATATTTAGGTTTGAATAAAATATCTAATAACTAATTGAGAGAATCTCTCAATCACTTAAAAAAAATATTGCAACCACCTAGAGAGAATCTCTTAACCACTTTGAGAGAATATTTCAGCCACAATATTTGTAACTAATTATAAATTCAAAGTTTTAAATAATAATTATCTTTTGAATTGATTAATTAATCTAAAAATAAACCTAGTAGGGCTCATCTTATTTAATAGGCGCCTATCACTGTGTCTTAATACAGTGTTTGTGGTGCCACCATTATCTTAACCAGACAATGGTGGTGTCTTTGTCCATACAACAATTTGTCTTTTTTCCAATTTATTTAAATATAAATTTGAAAATAAATTATTCATTACAAAATAAATAATTACTATTTTGACAATTTTAAATATATTTTTCTGAACATCATTATACAATTTTATCAATTTCCTTGACAGTGTTTCAAGGTGGCAATTCAGTAACCACAGACCTATATTACTAACCACCAATAAATTATATTATTCATTGAATCTCATCAACCAAATAATGTTATTTATTAATTCCATGATTACTCTACTATAAATATGGAATTGAACTCTTAGTAATCATAGAATTATATTTACTGAGTTTTACTGGAGTATCTATCGATATAATCAATTCTAGTGATTAGCCCTCCTAGTGTCGGTTCGTAATTTATTTTGGTAAAATTACCATCTTACCCTTCTAATTACTTATTTATCTTTTAGTACTGTTAATTTACTAGTGAAAGTATAATTTACATCTAATCTAAATTTGTGGACAACTTTTTCAGCTCTAGAATTAACTCTTAAAGGGAACTAACATTCGATCTGTTAGGAAAGTCATGATTCTATAATTATAGATTATGTTCCCAGTCATTCACATTATTAGATTTCCAAAACAGAAGTTGTAAGAATTATCTTCTCTAAGAAACTTTAACGAGTGAATCAAAGAAACTAATAATATGAACAGAAGTTCATGATTACTCGGGATTTAGGCATATCTACTATTGATCACCCTTATGATATGAATTAGGTATTAGGTATATATAGTAAACGATATATTTGATTAAGACAACTTAATTACTTATTGGTCCATATCATATATAATCTCTATTAGATATAACACTTTCACTTAGATATTATACTACATTAGCAATTCGAATCAAGATTTGTTGCACCAAATAAAGAGCATCAATGAATCGTACTAGTAACTGTTGATTAAAGATTTTAAAACTTTAATATGTTATTAACTATTTTATTCATTGTTAAGTGATCTTAATTCTTCGTACAATACAAGTCACATCCTCATATATGAGTAAGGAATTTTCTGATATTTATATGTAAATTATTCAATATCAAATATTAATAATTTAACATTCAAGCTTATATGAAAATGTCTATCTCTTATTTATAAATAGAAATATCATTACAGGCTTTTCAGGTTATAAACCCTAACTATATTTTCTCTATAAATAGTGGAGTCATTTCACTGTGAAGGGACCTTTTTTCCAACTTTTAAAAGAGTTATTGTCCTGCTAAAATATTTGTAAGCTTTCTCAAGATTGTTAAGAAACTCACTTGGTCAGACCCTTGTGATCTTAATAATTATTTAAGTAATACAACTAAAAGGGGAGTAGGCTATTACCATTATCATGGGGTCGAATCTCTATAAATTTTTTGTCTTCTTATTGCTTTACTTTATTATTATTCTATTAATTGATCATTCAATTTAATCGCTTTGAAGACTCAGCGTTGTAGGCTAAAAGCGAGGTCAAAAATAGAGAAATAAAAAAGTGACAAAGAAAAAAGAAAGAAAGGAAGGAGCGTTAAAGAGAGAGAGGGAGAGAGAGAGAGAGAGAGAGAGAGAGAGAGAGAGAATGGCAGAGAGAGAGAGAGAGAGAGAGAGAGAGAGAGAGAGAGAGAGAGAGAGAGAGAGAGAGAAAGGTATAAATGAGGGTATTGAAACATTCCAAACAAATAAAAATATTATTCATACTTGGCCATTTTTGACAATTAGATCAAAAATAAGGTGTCAAGTGTAAATTTCCTTATCTTTTGTTTTGATCCCATTTAATCTAAACCTAACTCTAGTGTGATAGCTATATAAAGAAAGATATGAGAGCTTGGTCAGATAAGTGATTCAAGCCAAAAACTGACAAGAAAAAGCTCCTCTCTCTCTTTCTAAATTTTACACATCATCTCTCTCTTTCTCTTTGTTTTTTATACCACAACAAGTAATAGTAACCAACCCACTCTAGTCAAGGTGGTACTTAGATCTTTGTGGAAGTTCATGTAGTTTATCGCTTGTCGGTTCAAGAAAATAAATCTTGGATTACTTGATAATACCCTGCTATAGAATGGGAATCGAGGGTTAGAGTGACTAAATGAAAGGAGTCACTTTATTCTGTTGTAATTAATGTAAGAATATGAAACTTTAAGGTGTTTATTTAATCGTTTGGTAAAACATATTTTAAGTTATCATATTATTATGATAATAATCAAATATACATGGTAATAAATTAGCTCTTGATAAAATAAGTCCCACCATAAACTCCAATCCCCGATTCTGGAAGAATCTCTTGTACACCCTACATCCTCATTAAACTGACTACGAGGGTTACAACTCCTCTCTTCGGGAAGAACTGACCAGCATAAAAAGCCATTTCTTTGATTTATGCCGAATAATTTGAGGCTTTTGTTGGGTTTTATGCCCTAAATAAAACTCTATTTCAATGTAATCTAGATTATTCAATATCAATAAAGTAACAGAAGTATTTTTCATTCATTTGTGTATGTTTTGGTTCACTTAATCAATTGTTTGTCTATTTGATTTATAAATTCATCCAAACCCCTTTTCACATACTTGATCATGTTTATTGTGTTGTCAACACAGTGGAAAGTAAACATGACTATGTGAATAAAGTATTCCTAGATTTATCAGAACACTGGGTTTTACTGATATGACAATCTACAACAGAGTTTACTTGCATTTGGAGAAATGTTATGTTCTTTCCAGAACATAGGTTAAAGTAAAGCTCAGGTTGGATGCATGGAGTATGCATTGGAATGGACCGAATTGAACTTTGAAATAGATTTTTGAAACTTACCGTAAATATCTATTCAATTCAATATCATAAGTTGATTCTAGATCACATAATCGAAATCCTGATATGGTTAGGCTCAATTTCAAGAGTGTTATTCGTGTTCTTTGATTTGTTAGTTAAGCCTAATTTTTGGTCAGGGCAATACATACATTTTGGGAACACGGTAGTACGATTGAGTGGGAGCGCTAACATAAATATGGAATCTATAGCTTCTATCTGGCGAATAGTAAGCAAAGGGTGATTTCCTTCGAGCTTAACCAAACGAGATAAATGATTGAGTACTCATTTCACTTAGTTGAAATATCATTTATACAGGGTTAAGTGTTTTAAGGATAAAATACATTGTAGGGTGTTACGGTAATTTAGTCCATTTACAGTGTAAATCATCCATATAGAGGATCATTGATCACATTAGGATTATAACAATGGATAAATAATGATGTGTCTATATGGTGGAACATATAGAGCATTCTATATACTAAGAGTGCAATTCTGAGTTCTATGTGTGGATTCAACGAAGAATTAAGAAGTCAGTGAATTTAAGTGGTAAATTCTAGATCTGCTTATTGGAAGCTCGGATATATAGACCCATGGTCCCCCCACTAGTTGAGATAATATTACTTGTAAGACTCATTTAATTGATTTTAATTAATCAATTAAAATTCTCAAGATAGACTGTGTCTATTTGAGAATTTATCACTTATTAAGGGCAAAACAGTAAATAGAGATTTTGAAGGGCATATTTATTAATTAGGAAACTTTAATTAGTTTCATTATTAATAAAATAAATGACAATATATTATTTGATAATTAATTTTAATTATTAAATAATTAGATTTGACATTTATGTGGTTGAACAAAGGAATTGGCAGTTTTTGACAAAACAGGAAACTATCAGTGTAGGAAAAGGAAAGTTGGAAAAGTGGCAAGCCTTGTTTCCACAATGCCTAGGCCGGCCACTTAAGTTCTCTTTTCCCTTTGATTTTTTCAATATTAAATGTCAATTAATTCAATCATAGCCCTGGGTGGTCTTCTATAAATAGAAGGCAAAGGCTTCAGTATTCAACACAACTGATACACAACATTATTCTGACAGAATTTTCTCTCTGAAAATTCTCTCTGAGCCGCCACCCTCTCTCTCTCTATTCCTTCACTGTTTCGAAATCTATAAGTGCTAGAGTAGTGCCCACACACATCAAGTAATACCTCAATCATAGTGAGGAAGGCTGTGTAGAATTCAGAAACAACAAAGAAGGACTATCGGGCTCAGATCTTGATTATACTCTGCTACAGAAAGGAATCAAGGGTTAGAGATCTGAGTGGGAGGAGACATATATTCCGCTGCACCCAATGTAAGATTTCTGATACTCTTATGTGTTTAATTTTCTATCGTTTTAGAAGTTCATATTTAGGTTGTTAAATCAACATACTTGTGAGTAGATCTAAGTTCCTGGTAAAATAACTTCCAACAGCTTTCACCAACATAATGGGCAATAGAAGTAATCTTAGATTGAAAAAAATCCAACCTCAGATTTTACTAATGGGTTTTGGGGTATCCTAGATTTACTTTCTTTTGAAGGAGCCATAACCTGGAAGTCAAAACATCTGGTGAAAAAGAAACAATAATGAGGTAAAAATAAAGGTTTGGCCAATGGATACTTTATCAGATGAGGCAGGTTGGACCAAGCCACTTCTCGCAAATAACGACGCTTACCCTCAATTATTTCATCTATAAAGTGTATATGGCGAGCAAAAATATCAGTTCGATTTAACCTATCAGCATGTTCCTTTATTCTCTCATCGTTCTTGTCTAATTTTGTTTTTAAAAATTTGGGTTTTGGTTCAAAGGGTAAAATAGGTAAAAATTAAATTTCTTGCACTAAAAATGATGAGTTTTCACATTCAAAATTAGACGAAGACATTTTATCTAAAAAATTTCGTTAGGTTCTATAAAAATTGAAACTAAATTCAGAGTAATAAGTGTCAAGTAATCTCAATATCTACTGAGTTAAAAAAAAAACTTGTAAAACCATTATAAAAATAATTTCAAAAAAGAAAGTGTTGATACTTACCGACTCTTGGAATAAAAGTCAGTCTTGAAGAATTTCTCAGTAGGAACCTACAATACTAGGGATTTGGTATGTAGCGTGATCTCAGTTTTAAAAAAATAGTGGCAGAAACTCGAACAAAGTATAAGAGAGGCAATGATGGCGTGCAAAAAATATAGAATTTCAAAAAGATTGCTGGATTCCTTTTATCTAAAGATGGTGAAAAATAGGAAAGAAGATGAATAAGGGTAGAAATGATGAAAAGATGAAAAATGTCTACTAATAAGTTGCCTCGCGAGCACCATTTGATCATCAATGATGATTAATCAATAGTGATTAACTCGCAAATTAATTGAAAAGACGGCTTTAATTGCCCTTAGGGATTTTCTCAAAAAATAAAAATCACCAAAGTAAAAGCTTAATTACTCAATATGCATAAAGGAAAACCCACTCCTCAAGAGAATGAGTAAAAAGTCTTTTCGCATTAAAAAGAATTTTTTAGGGAGTAATTGTTATACCCATATTTAGGGCAGTAAATAAAGAGTTTAGTTGCATAACACGTGTACACCGAAGGAAATAAATTAACTCAATTAATTAAAGAATCAAGATATAAATAACCTCCTCGCAATATGAAACCCATGCACGATCTTCTCAGAGTAAGATGATATTTACAAACATTAAATGCAAGATGCTCAACACACTCCTAATATGAAACTGAAGATGCTAAGCTTATTAAGGAATTTAGGAACATTCTTGGCCTTGATATTGTTAATGTTAAGAGACTTAATTTGCTCAAAGTTAATTCCTAATAGTTATCTGGGAAGGTTTGTGATCTAAACCAAGTCTGTTTACGAGAAGTCTACATTTAATATACACCTCCCTCAACGAGTTCTCCATGAAGATAAATCCTTGCACAAAACATATTTGTTGATAACATGTTATGACTTAGTCAAAGATAACGGTTATCTCTTTTATTTTATATACAAAAAATTATGTATATTTCCCGCCTATTAATTAAATATATGAAATATGGGAAATACCTACATTCCATAACTGTTGTACGAATTAGATCAAAAATAAATGTTATCTTACTCCTATAAATAGCAGAGTAAACATTGTAAAAGGGCATGACCAAATTTTTGACTTAGAAAAATCCTGCCAAATTGTAATGTCAACCCAAAACAATTTACAAATAATATAGATTCATAGAGTATGTAGATTTTAACTATAAAACTTCATAAAAACTCCTATCTTTCCTTTTATAATTTATAGAATAATATATATCATTTATTACTTATTTAATTATGAGCATTAATTATCAAGTCTCGTTTATGTTAACGAAATTTTGAGTTTACACACATGCTTTCCCTGTAGCATTGTACGATGGAATGCCTAAACCTTGACAAAACATTCATCAATATGAAACTAAAAATAGACTTTGTCTCTAGCAAATTTTGACACACTTAAAAGATTTTTAGTTATAGCAAGAACATGTAGCATATTGTTAAGCACAAGAGGATGAATAAGATTTTGAGTAGATAATAAAGAATAACCAATAGTTTGAATTGATAAACCTGTACCATCTCGAACATATAGTTTCTTAGGTCCATTGTATTCTGATGTGGTCATGATGTTGTTGGGTCTGGTGTACAATGGTTGGTGGCCCTAAAATTAGGATACCAGTTAGGATCCCATCCAAAAGTAGTTGTTGCCATGTTGGCTTGTGTATGCATTAAGTTTCCTAAAGAGCTTCTTGGACTATTAAAGGAGGATGGATGTGCACTTCCAAAGATTTTATCAAACTTGTAAGAGTAATCAAGAGTTTTGTTCCAATCTTTTGGCACACTTGGCACCGAGGCTTGTTATTAGAGTAGGAAAATCGACCTCTATTGCTAGTGTAACTGCCTCAAAGATTGTCCATGTCAGGATATGGAAGTTGATAGTTTAGGCCATTGCCACGAGGAAATAGTCTTTTGTAGAGACCAAATTGAAAGGAAGGGAAAGCGAAAAACTAACCTCCTCCATTATTGGTTCTTGGTGGCATATTTTGCTTGAAATTTTGTGAAGTAGTTCCAAAGTTGGCTTCAGGATATTCTTCATTAGCCATAGCTACTCGAGCAGTCATATCTACATCTTGGTCAAGTTTTTCGATTCTTGATTCGAAAGCAAGGAGAAGAGCTTTAATTTCTACAATTGTGTAGCTTTTGATTTGAGTATTCGTGGAGATAACAAATGTGTCATACCTTCTTAGAAGCCCTTTGAAGATAGCTGTCATATGATCACGAGTGTTGAGAACTACTCCAACTGAAGCAATGAGATTTACAATTTGTTTCACCTTGAGAAGATATTCAATGAGACTCAAGGAGCCTTTCTTGAGATTCTGAGGTTTTATGCAAAACTGGAGAATCTTTGTTGAAACTTGGAGCATGAAATACTTCTCAAGAGTGAGCCAAATATGACTAGAGGTGTTGCAACCAACCATTCGTCTTAGTAAACTTTTAGACATGGATGACAAGAGCCACGAAACTAGGAGCTGATCTTGGACATCCCAATCTAAATAAGGAAGAATGATATTGTGAGCTACAGGATCTCCTTTTGTTAGAAATGGTGGAGGAGTTGAACCTTATTATAGATATGGCTGAAGACAATTTCCTCGAACTGTCGCAAGCACCTGTTGTTTCTACAAAAAGTAGTTGTGATCATTTGATTTTATAGAAAGATTATGATTGAAGAAAATTGGAGATTAATTTTCATATTCTTTGTTTCTCAATCGTTAGTTCGAGAATTCTATAATATAGATTTGTTGGGTTTGAGGTATTTGAATTTGGAGGATTAGTAAGATTGGTAGAGTTTATTACGGTATTAGCCATCAATAGCAGAAAATCTTACTTTGATACCATATCAAATTTTCTCGACATGTTTAGTTAATAAGAAAGTGAAAGAAAATAAAAGAATGAAGACAAAGAAAAGTTTTACTTATTAGAATATTTCTATTTAAAGAAATAAAATAGATAATTGATTTTGTGATAAATGAATATTTTATATTCATTGAATCTAGACAAAATTAATTACGTAATATTCTATATATGGTCAGATTTCTATATTCATTATCCGATTTGATTTCCTTAAATAGAAATATTCTAGTTGGTATCAGAGCGGATTATATATGTCTGCCTTGATTTTATTTGAGTTTTGTTCATATATATACATACGGGCTTCTTCATTTATAATATAAATTGTATATACTTACATATATACTTTTATATTATATAATCACAATTATATATATATATATACATTCATACTCAATTTATCTTTATATATACATATATATTCACGTTTATATTTATCTTCATATATATAATATATATTTATATATACGATATATATATGTATATATTTCCTCTATATATATTTATATATAATACTCAACTAATTCTTGATTTTATTAACATTAATTAGAATATCTTATTCTATCTATTTATCATGTTTTTTAAGCAATATATAATCACTATATTTGAGTATACATATATGCATAAAATTTTGGTTCTTCGTCGTGATTAAGAAAATTTTTCATTTTCATTTTTGGTGTTTATTTTGAATCGTTTTTGCATTATCATATACATATCATGGTTTATAGTGATTTCGTTCATGAATATAATTTGAATAAACATCAAAATCTGGAAATTTTTTTTGAAGAACACGTTCGGACCCGAAAACACCTTTTGAAATTAAAGTCTATATTTTTTTTTTATTTTCGTGCATAAAATCTATGTGGATCTCTTTATTATTCGATTTAGAACCTTTTAGATATGAAAACACGTAATTTTATCGTCGAAATTGTCTTTTTCGATCGGGTTTGGGTCGGGTCCGTTAAACCCACGTGGCTGGAAACGGGTTTGACCCAGTTGGAGGTTGAAGATACAGCCAAACGACATGTCGTTTTTCCCTTGTGGAAAACGACGTGTCATTTTTCAGATTTTGTGGCTGCTGTCGTTTGTTCAAACGACATGTCGTGTTTTCCCTGTGGAAAACGACATGTCGTTTTTCGTCTTCTGAAGCAGCCTTCAAATTCATAAAACGACGTGTCAATTTTCCTCTTGCAGAAAACGACGTGTGATTTTCCTTGTGAGTAGCCAACCTTCATTGAAAACGACGTGTCATTTTATGTCATTGTGGGCAGCCTTCTTTGTAGAAAAAATGACGTGTCGTCTTGCATATAGCTAAAAACGACATGTCATTTTCGGGGCAGTAATTTTCAAAAAAAAAGGGAAATTTCAAATTTTTATTTTAGAATATTAATTATTGTCCTATTTTGTGTTAATTTAGTCAATAAATTACATTCATTCAATTTTCATTTTTAATTTAATACATATATTTAGAATTAATATGTTATTTAGTATAAATTGAAAATAGAAATTTGTTTTAATTTGGTAATTTATTACATGATTTATTTAGGCATGTAATAATTGTGCAATTTGTATAATTGTGCATTTAATTATTTATCACCAAATTTATGTAATTTATTGTCTATATTAATAAATTTTGAAAAATCTGCCATTAAGTATATGTTCTTGAATTTTTACATTTAATTCATTTCATATAATTAAATTGTACTAATTTGTATATTTTATACAAATTTATTATTAGTACAAATTTTTAAGATATTATATGGTTATAAATACATAATTAATTACATATTATGGAATTAAGCATTTAATTTATTATCATACAATAATTGAATTAATTTGTATTTATTTAGTAAATTTATTTTTAATACAATTAATTTAGATTTGTATGATTTAAATGTTATACATAAATTCTTTTTATAGTGCTAGATATTTAGAAATATTCAAACATTAAGATAGGTTGAATATTTTATATAGCTCATTAAGTTTCATAAAATTATTCATAAAATATTCATAAAACATTCCTAAAATGAATAAAATGTAAGTAATTTTGTGGTTTGACATAAGAAAATATGAACCTGGGATAAATGCTCATATCTAGAATGGTTTTTAATGATCTTCGGACGACCACACTAGAAGCCCTAATCTCAGTGATTGTCTATTATATTAATAATGAAATTACTTTTAGGTAGAGCCCAATACCTAATGTCAAAGTGAAAATAAAATTTTATATATATAATTAGGGAGTAATCACAGCATCCTTATTTGTATTAAGTTATATATTAATTAAAATTCACCTTAATGGATATAACTTGTAATTAATTATATAGGTATAATAGCTTTACCCCCACGGGAATTTAATTATATTTGTATAATTAATTAGGATAATATGTTAAATTAAATTCTCTTAATTTACTCCACAGGGAGTTACGGGGATTTAATTTAATAGTGTTATCACAAATTTAATTAAGATAGATAATAAAATCTTCATTTTCCTAAACTAATTGTTTAATTAAATCTATCATAAGGTTCATATAATTTTATTAAATTTAAAATTTAGCCCTCAAGCAATTTCAGATTTAGTGAAATTTTAATCTTCAGTTTATATTTTGGTGTCTAATGAACCACATAATTTTAAATAATTAGGGAGTAGCCACAGCATCCTTAATTATATAAAATTATATATATTAAGTGAATCAAGATCACATAATGGACATGAATTATATGAACATAATAATCTTACCCTACAAGGATTTTATTATATTTACATAATTAATGTGTTAAATTAAATTCTCTTAATTTATTCCATAGGGAATTATGTAGATTTAATTTAAATAATTTTATCATAAAGTATAAAATTTTAAAATATTTATAAATAATTAAGTGTTTTATACCTTTCATTGAGATAGAAATATTAAACTTTAAGTTTTTCATAAATTGTGTAAATCTATCATAATCTACATCTAAATCTAATCTTATTAAATTAAAAATTTAGCCCACATGCAATTTTTGTTTAATAAGATTTCATATTTAAGCATGTTTATTCATTAGTAAAAACATGATTCATTTAAACCTCAAAACTATATATGTAATTTTATTACATCACTATTCATAAATTTCTTCAATGCCAGTAGAAATTTTTAAAACTTCATCTAAAATGTACAGTTTTTACTGTATAATTACAAAAAAATAACACTTTATTATGATCACCAATAAATTTTCAATTTATTTTGTATGAATTCATTCTAATATAGTTAATGTGATTGTTAACACATAGTGGATTATTTTAGATTGTTATTTCACATTCATAATTTCTTGCAAGGTTTACAAATAAACCTAAGAAAGTCAGTAACTGTGAGCAAATTTTATCCACAGACATGATGACTTCTCACATTTAGAAGTTTAAGGAACAAGCAATATACTAGTGGCTTTGTTTTAAAATTAACAAAGACCTTTATGTTCCAAGCTTCTTTTGAAACTTGATTTAGACACATTTAAAGATTTTTACTACAAAATGATGTCACTCATAAAGATATGCAAGTTCAATCTGACAATAAGAAATGTGTTATTAATAAGAATTCTTCTTTATTAAAGAACCAAAGATTATGGAACATATCTCCATAAATATAATAAATGTTAGTAAATGGTGGGGATATTCATTACACTTGATTTTACTAACTTTATTTAGAACTTGTGTGAATTTCATTAAGAATATGTATTCCAACATGTCAAAATCAGTGCACATTAGAATTCTATCATATTAGAAATCATACAAGTCAATTAATTTTGAAGACATGGACTCAAATTTTGCATCTCATTTTTAACGATTACTCACATAAATTATATTTCTACAAAAATATGGATTTATATGTTTTAAAGACATTTAAATCTTAAGTAGAAAAATAGTGCATTTTGCATATTAAGATAGTGAGATTAAATATAAAATGGAGAATACTACATTAAAAATCGTGAGTATGGATAAACTCCCAGTCCATTTGCAAAGTTTCTTTAAAAGCATGGGTTCATTGCCCAATACATATGCTTGGTACACCCAAATTATAGTGTGTGACAGATTTAAGAAACTAAACATTTTTTGGACATGGGGTGGAGCATACATAGCAAACTCCAAACCTTCCTAGATCTTAGTCTATTGATACTCTTCAATGGGGGTTTACATATCGAATCGTGTTCTAACCAAAATTGTTTCTCAAACATATTTTGAGTTATGATAAGGTTGAAAACCGACTTGATGACATGTACACATTTTATAAAAACCCGTATATAGTTAGAGTATAATTGTCCAAGAAAAGATCTGGACCCAAAACCATAAATGAGCATTTCGTCCGAAAAGCTTTAAGATTCAAGGGTTACATATATTATTATTCATCTCACAACACTAGAACTGTGGAATTAAGAATTTACTTGATCAGTGGGAGTGATCAATCTAGGAACTTAGTTTCTGAGAAAGATCATTCATATTTCTCAAACTTCCACCTCAAGTATTAGATTAATTATGATTCACAACAACCCTTAAGGTTAATGGTTATTGAGAATTCATAACTAATCATTAATAATTCATAAGTCATTGATAAAATTCTAATAAGTTATGTTATTTAGTAATTGCTTACAATTTCTAAAACAACATGCATATTGAACCATTTTCTCTTTTAAAGAGTATTTTGGTTCATCCTTAAGATTACTTATTAGAACAATAAGGTCAGTGTTTCTAGTGATTACATTTTGTACAGTAAGAGTTCAACTACAATAGAGACACAAATTAAACTGTAGAATGCAAAGAATTGAAATTGTAGTACAATATGCCATGAATGAAGAAATGAATATCTTAAAGAGCAATGAAGTTTATCTTTAGTAAAGTTGCCTAATGGGAGTGGAGAACATAAATTAAGCATAGGTTTTTCACCAATAAATACTCATTAGGCAACATGGAGAAATATAAAGATATAAAACTAAATTCATTGCTAAGAAGTTCATTTTGAAATAAGAATCAATAACAAAGGAGATTTACATTCTCACTTGTTTTTATAAAAGATTCTATTATAGACCTTGACATTTGTTGCTCGTTTCAATTCATTAATCAATTCTAAACAGTGAACTAGAGGAGAAGATATACAGACTACCATAAATATTTTCTTCTAATAGTGGTGAACATATGCAAGCTTAAAGTGTCTACCTATAGATTAAAACAAACATCTCAAAATGGTATTTTTATTATATCATCTTTTCTTTTAGGTTTGAAAAGAGAATTATGGAAATAATTATATACCAGAAGGTTAGTGGGAGTAATATTTGTTTTATATATAGACATTATGTTACTTGCAAATGATAATAAAAGTTTTCTATATAAGGTAAAATAATTCATATCTCAAATTATTATTTTGAGATAAAGAATATAAATATATATAATTTTAATTAATTAGAGAGTAGCCACAGCAGCTCTGATTAAATAAAATTATGTATTATTCATCTCATGTTACTTTTATCCTTAAGTGTGATAAATTCAACTCAAACTAGCATATGAAAAATGATCTGGAGTGAGAATAGATTAAGAACATTTATTTGCTTCTAATTTTTTGAAGCCTAATGTATGCCTAAGAGTCTGAATAAGACTTCGCATTGCATTTGTTTCAGGATTGTTAAGTAGTATCAGAATAAATAAAGTTAAGACCTGTAAAGCCCGCTTAGTTAATTTGGAAATTAGCAGTTGTTTATGATTAATTATGAAATTATTTATAGCTATTTAAATAATTTATTATACTGTTATTTATGTTATTCAGTATCTTGCATATTTTGCATTTCCGGTGTCCGGTATTTTGGAACTCGGCTTTTGGCTCAGTAGAAATCACAACTTAGTATGTTAGTAGTTTGGGGACGGGTTTTAGACATTGGGAATGTCGGGAATGGCCGGGAATTTAGAATTTCCCAAAAATACCCCTTTAGTATGATTTATGTGATTTTATGGTGGAGGGGCAAAATGGTCTTTTTGCCCCATTAGTGTTTTGTCTTATGTGATTTATTAAATGGATTAAATGTTTATTTTAAATGATTATCTTGGCTGAAATGAGTAATGCTTAGTTAGTTTATTTCATTTTCATTTTCACAAAAATACTAAGTTTAGAAAAAGAAAGAAAATTTCAAAGGAAAACACTCTCTTTTCTCTCTCTCTTTTTCGGCTGAAACTTGGGGTTCAAGAGCTGGAATTTTTGTGGTGATTCAAGCTTGGGTTGCAAGCTCTAGTAATCCTTTGTTGAGGTATTTCTTTATGTGATTTCTCTACCTTGTTTTCTTGAGTTTGTTTGATGAAAAGTTGAGAAAATGCATGATTATTTGAGTATGTTGTTGTTGTGTTTAATTGTTATTTGCAGAGGCTTGATTAGGTTTTAATTGAGTGGATTATGTAGGTTTTAATGCATGCTAGTTGTGTTGTTCAAAGTTTGGAATTTTTAAGCTTAAAAATGTGATTTTGAAGAAAATGAGAAAATTGGTTGCTGTGGTTGTGGTGATTGTTTTCTATTGTTTGCAGAAGCTTATTCATGCTAGTTTAAGTAGAATTAATCAAGTTTTATTGCATGTTTGTGGGATTTGCTCAAGTTTGAGTTTAGAACTCAAAGCTTGAGCTTTAATGGTGTTTTGTGATTCTGTGAGTTCTGGGTGTTTTTGTTGCCTTTGAATGGTTATTTGGGGCATATAGAACAGGTCTAGAAGATCTTGCATGATTTGGGTTAGAATTGATCGAGTTAGGAATTTTTGAAAAATTCCTGCGAGGAACCGGAATTCCGGTTGTGCAACCGGAATTCCGGATGGGTGTCCAGTAATTCCCAGAACCGGAATTCCGGTTGGGCAACCGGTCTACCGGTTGGGGAATTTTCAGAAACCCTAGTTTTCCTCGTTTTTATGTTTTTAGGGGTATTGCCATGCTTTTTATCGATAGGGAAACTTTTAGTTCCAAGTTTTAGTCCCCGGGAAGTGATTTAGCGTGTCACTTATAGCGTTGTGATTTTTATGGTTTAGGAGCCAGTAATCCGCCGCTCAGCTTCAGTTCCAGTCAGGTTGACCGGCACACCTGAAATCGGAATCCAGGTAAGATTAGTATAACAGTATGCATATGTAGATTACATGTTTAGCGTGCAGGTAGGAAGCCTGCTAGATTACATTAGTTATGTATATAGGCTTCGAACCATCCAACCCTGTCACGTCGGTACGAAATTTGGAGTATGACCGACGGCCGGAGTATGACCGGTTTGACCGATCAGCCGGCACTTGGTTGAGTGGTTCCGTGCTATTGACGTATCCCGTCGGTACAGCCGAGTATGACCAAGAATGAGTATGACCGGCTCGACCGATCAGGAGGATATAGTAACACGTCGGTACAGCCGGAGTATGACCAAGAATGAGTATGACCGGCTTCGACCGATCAGGTTGTTACGTGTCAATAGTACCGTCCCTATGAACGTTCGTAACTCGGTACCATGTTGGACATGGCGGTAGTGGCTCGGTACCATGTTGGACATGGCGATGGCGGGACTCGGTATCGTGTTGGACACGGCAGCTTAAAATTATGTATGATATTATTATGCTTTTCTTGCGAGTCCGTCGACTCACGGTTTATGTTCATGTGTAGGTAAAGGCAAGGCTATACCGATGGACCGTGAGCGAGCTTATGAGATTGTACATGTCGAGGCGGTTAGGCCTGGAGCGTACGATCCTCGGGACAGCAAGGCTGAATTTTTTGTAACTGGTCGTTAGACGACTTTTATTTTTATGTAACAGTTAAACAGTTGAAACTTTTTGTAAATGATTTTATAATCGGGATCCCGAGTCTTTTGTAATATGGTTTATAAGTTTAATTGAAAAGCAAAATTTTAATTAATCACGTTTTTCCATAAACCTCGTTGACTAGCAACGAGCTGCACAGTACGTTTAAAAATCACGTAATATGCCTAAGTTAGTTAGGGTGTTACAATTTGGTATCAGAGCCGCCAGGTTGTCTTCCGAAGATCGTCACGACATGTACAATCATCATCAGCAGTTAGCTCGGTTCACGGTTCAGTAAGCCTTTATTGCTTTAGTAGTTTATTTTATTCAGTTATGAAAAAGAAAAGCCTGTTAGGAAGCATGTTAGTAGCCTGATAGTAGAATAGGCGCATGTTTCGTTTTTAATTTCCAAATTAAGCGGCATTAGTAAGCTCTCCTTGAATACGACCTGATATGCCAACTCTTGGTTTCGCAGGCGGTTCTAACTAGATGGACGCCAGGCGGACTACCAGGAGTCAGGGCAACTCCGTAGGGTCGAATCAAGGTCAGGGAGCTCAGTTTCCCCCACCTGCTAGGGGCCGAGGTAGAGGTCCCCGAGGCAGGGCTCGTGGCCGGGGTGATGAGAACCCGCCACAGGCTGCCCAGCTCCCCCGGCCGATCGGGGAGCCCGGGTGGGAGTTGCGGTTTGCGGAGATGCAAGCCCGGATCGAAGAACAAGACCTCGAGATTCAGAGGTTGAGACAGCTGGGTGTACCTGCAGTTCCAGTGCCTATAGTTCCAGTGGCACCTGCCCTGCCGCCTGTGCCGAGATAGTGGTGGCGGCCCATAGATTGGAACCATTGTATGAGCGGTTCCGAAGCAAGCACCTCCGGTATTCCCCGGGAGGTCCGGACGTAATGAAAGCCGAGCAATGGCTGACGGTGATCACCAAGATACTGAATTTCATGGGTGTCACCGGTAACGACAGAGTGGTGTGCGCCACGTTTCAGTTCCAGGAGGACGCGTTGGTCTGGTGGGACATGGTGTCTCAGATCCATGACGTCACCACCATGACCTGGGAAAGGTTCCAGGAACTCTTCAACGCAAAGTATTACAATGAGGCGGTCAGAAGCGCCAAGAGGAAAGAGTTCGTTCACCTGACTTAGCGGGAGAACATGAGCGTCACTGAGTATACTACTCAGTTTGATCGGTTGGCGAGGTTAGCCTCGGGAATTGTGCCGACCGACTTCAGCAAGAAGGAGAAGTATCTGGACGGGTTGAACCCCAAGATCAGGCATGACACGATGATCACCACAGACGACGGCACCACCTATGCTCGGATGGTGGAGAAGGCACTTTGCGGGCGGGGGCGCGGTGGGGTGCATGTCGGAATCGGCGAGTACTCGGTTAGTGGCGGGGCTCCTACCCCTCCCGCATCGAGGCTATAGCGGGGAGTAGTGGTTCGGCCATTGATCGGAGGAAGAGGGCACCCACGCTTCCGGTGGCTCGAGTCGAACAAGAGGTTCGGGGGAACCGAACGAGAGGGAGTCGTCTGGTGAGTGCCGAGACCCGATTCTCCTATCCCGAGTGCCCTAGCCGCAAGAGGCACCATCGGGGTGAGTGCAAAGGCCGGGGATGCTTTCATTGTGGCATGCCGGACACTTTAAGAGGGAATGTCCCCGGCCCGACTCGGAGGCACCGAGAGCTCCGGCGATACCCACTCCGGCCCGGGGTGTTCGCTATCACGCAGGCTGATGCAGATGCCAGCCCATCAGTAGTCACAGGTCAGCTTTCTATTAACAACTCGCTATATTCAGTGTTGTTTGATTCTGGGGCTACACATTATTATGTGGCGGCCAGAGTCTTTAGTAAATTGGGTAGACCCTATGATAGATATGAATCAGGGTTTGGAACCCTGTTACACAGCGGAGAATTGGTTATCTCCAATAGGTGGATTAGGTCTATGCCGATCAGGATAGATGGTAGAGAGTTAAGCGCTGATCTCATAGAGATGAGCTTAGTCGAATTTGATATTATTTTAGGAATGGATTTCCTATCTAAATATTCGGCGAGCATTGACTGTAAAAGGAAGATGGTGGTCTTCCAACCGGAAAGTGAAGAACCGTTTGTATTTGTGGGTTCAGTTTAGGGATCTCGGATCCCGGTGATCTCGGCTATGTCAGCGAGAGAATTGTTGCACGGCGGGTGCTTAGGGTTTCTGGCCGTGGTGGTGGACACCACTCGGCCAGACACCATTCGGCCAGAGGACATCAGAGTGGTTCGGGAATTTTTGGACGTTTTTCCCGAAGAACTTCCAGGGTTACCACCTCAGCGGGAGATTGACTTCGTGATTGACTTGGCACCAGGGGTGGATCCGGTTTCCAAAGCCCCGTATAGGATGGCTCCAAATTTGAACTTAAGGAATTAAAGATTCGGCTCCAAGGGTTGCTTGACATAGGGTTCATTCGGCCCGGTGTATCACCTTGGGGAGCCCGGTTTTGTTCGTCGAAGAAGGATGGATCTATGAGGATGTGCATCGACTACAGGGAGTTGAACAAGCTGACGGTGAAGAATAAATATCCATTACCTAGGATCGATGACTTGTTCGATCAGCTTCAGGGGAAGACGGTCTTTTCTAAGATTGATCTCCGTTCGGGTTATCATCAGTTGAGAATCCGAGAGGAGGACATTCCGAAGACGGCTTTCCGCACTAGGTATGGACATTACGAGTTTCTGGTTATGTCATTCGGACTAACCAATGCTCCTGCAGCATTCATGGACCTGATGAATAGAGTATTCAAGGATTTCCTCGATATCTGTGTGATTGTGTTTATCGACGACATCCTCGTGTACTCTCAATCAGAAGAGGAGCATGAGTTACATCTTCAGATGATACTGCAACGACTTCGAGAACATAGACTTTATGCCAAGTTCAAGAAATGTGAGTTCTGGCTATCTCAGGTGTCCTTCCTAGGGCACATTGTGAGTAAAGATGGGATCAAGGTGGATCCCGGGAAGATTGAATCCGTCAGGGATTGGCCGAGACCGAAGACAGTGACAGAGATCAGAAGCTTCTTGGGATTAGCTGGGTACTACCGTAGGCTCGTGGAGGGGTTCTCCAAAATTTCAATGCCCCTAACCGAGCTTACAAAGAAGAATCAGCGGTTTATCTGGTCAGATAAATGTGAAGCTAGTTTTCAGGAGCTAAAGCAGAGGTTGATTACTGCTCCAGTGCTAGCTTTGCCTTCGGACAAGGAAAAGTTCGTAGTCTATTGTGACGCATCCAAACAGGGTTTGGGGTATGTATTGATGCAAGCCGATCGGGTCATCGCTTATGCCTCCCGTCAGTTAAAGGATTATGAACAGCGATACCCGACTCATGATCTAGACCCGACTCATGATCTAGAGTTGGCTGCAGTGGTTTTTGCACTGAAGATCTGGCGGCATTACCTTTACGGGGAGAAGTGTGAGATCTATACCGACCATAAAAGTCTCAAGTATTTCTTTACTCAGAAAGATTTGAACATGAGACAAAGGCGTTGGTTGGAATTAGTGAAGGATTATGATTGTGAGATCCTCTATCATCCCGGAAAAGCCAATGTAGTGGGCCGATGCCACCGAGCAGAAAGGGTCCCGGGCAAGTAGCTAATATGATTCAGATCTCACCTCAGCTAGCAGAGGATATGGTTAGATCCAGCATTGAGTTTGTGGTAGGTCAGCTTCACAACTTGACGCTGCAATCTGATCTATTGGAAAGAATAAAAGTCGCTCAGATGACAGATCCGGAGTTAGTGAAGATCCGAGATGAGGTATTGGCTGGTCAAGCCAAAGACTTTTCGGTGTCAGACAGTGGGATGCTTTTATATAAAGCCAGAGTTTGTGTTCCGAGCAGTATGGAACTTAGAAATGAGATCTTTGAGGAGGCTCATTCTACCCCATATTCTCTACATCCCGGCACCACTAAGATGTACCAAGATTTGAAACCGTACTTCTGGTGGAGCGGTATGAAGAAGAATTTGGTAGAATTCGTATCGAGATGCCTCACTTGTCAGCAGATCAAGGCTGAACATCAGAGACCAGCAGGGTTGTTGCAGCCTCTAACCCTACCAGAATGGAAATGGGAAGATATTACGATGGATTTTGTGGTCGGGTTACCTAGGACCACGGGTTTGCATGATTCCATCTGGGTAGTGGTGGACCGATTTACGAAATCTGCTCATTTTCTGCCGGTTAGAACAACATTTACAGTGGATCAGTTGGCAGAGTTATATGTCAGGGAGATAGTGAGACTTCACGGGGTACCGAAGTCTATAGTTTCGGACAGGGATCCGAAATTCACCTCCAAATTTTGGCAAAGTTTGCAACGGGCAATGGGTACGAAGCTGAAATTCAGTACAGCATTTCATCCTCAGACAGATGGTCAGTCCGAAAGGACAATTCAGATATTGGAGGACATGTTGAGAGCCTGTGTTATGGACTTTGAAGGCTCATGGAGTAAGTATCTACCGTTGATAGAATTCTCTTACAACAACAGTTATCAGAGTACGATAGGGATGGCTCCCTATGAACTGTTGTACGGTAGGAAATGCAGATCCCCTATCCACTGGGATGAGACAGGGGAGAGGAAATACTTAGGTCCTGAGTCAGTACAGCGGACCAATGAGGCGATAGAAAAGATAAAAGCTAGAATGCTTGCCTCACAGAGCAGACAGAAGAGTTACGCAGATCCGAAACGCAGAGATGTTGAGTTCCAGGTAGGGGAACATGTGTTTTTACGGGTATCTCCGATGAAGGGGATTAAACGTTTCGGGAAAAGAGGCAAGTTATGCCCTAGATTTACAGGACCTTTCGAGATTCTCGAGAAGATATGTCAAGTGGCATATCGGTTAGCATTGCCTCCAGCCTTATCAGCAGTTCACAACGTATTCCATGTCTCAATGTTGAGAAAATACGTTTCAGACCCCTCTCATATACTCAGTTATGAGAGTCTGCAGCTACAGCCAGACATGACCTATGAAGAACAGCCAGTGCAGATCCTGGATAGAAAGGATAAAGTCCTTCGGAATAAGACCATAGCGTTGGTCAAGGTTCTCTGGAGAAACTATAAGGTGGAAGAAGCCACCTGGGAGCTAGAGTCAGATAAGAGAGCTCAATATCCAGAGTTATTCAGGTTAGATTTCGGGGACGAAATCCTTTTAAGGGGGGGATAGTTGTAAAGCCCGCTTAGTTAATTTGGAAATTAGCAGTTGTTTATGATTAATTATGAAATTATTTATAGCTATTTAAATAATTTATTATATTGTTATTTATGTTATTCAGTATCTTGCATATTTTGCATTTCCGGTGTCCGGTATTTTGGAACTCGGCGTTTGGCTCAGTAGAAATCAAAACTTAGTATGTTAGTAGTTTGGGGACGGGTTTTAGACATTGGGAATGTCGGGAATGGCCGGGAATTTAGAATTTCCCAAAAATACCCCTTTAGTATGATTTATGTGATTTTATGGTGGAGGGGCAAAATGGTCTTTTTGCCCCATTAGTGTTTTGTCTTATGTGATTTATTAAATGGATTAAATGTTTATTTTAAATGATTATCTTGGTTGAAATGAGTAATGCTTAGTTAGTTTATTTCATTTTCATTTTCACAAAAATACTAAGTTTAGAAAAAGAAAGAAAATTTCAAAGGAAAACACTCTCTTTTCTCTCTCTCTTTTTCGGCTGAAACTTGGGGTTCAAGAGCTGGAATTTTTGTGGTGATTCAAGCTTGGGTTGCAAGCTCTAGTAATCCTTTGTTGAGGTATTTCTTTATGTGATTTCTCTACCTTGTTTTCTTGAGTTTGTTTGATGAAAAGTTGAGAAAATGCATGATTATTTGAGTATGTTGTTGTTGTGTTTAATTGTTGTTTGCAGAGGCTTGATTAGGTTTTAATTGAGTGGATTATGTAGGTTTTAATGCATGCTAGTTGTGTTGTTCAAAGTTTGGAATTTTTAAGCTTAAAAATGTGATTTTGAAGAAAATGAGAAAATTGGTTGCTGTGGTTGTGGTGATTGTTTTCTATTGTTTGCAGAAGCTTATTCATGCTAGTTTAAGTAGAATTAATCAAGTTTTATTGCATGTTTGTGGGATTTGCTCAAGTTTGAGTTTAGAACTCAAAGCTTGAGCTTTAATGGTGTTTTGTGATTCTGTGAGTTCTGGGTGTTTTTGTTGCCTTTGAATGGTTATTTGGGGCATATAGAACAGGTCTGGAAGATCTTGCATGATTTGGGTTAGAATTGATCGAGTTAGGAATTTTTGAAAAATTCCTGCGAGAACCTAATTCCGGTTGTGCAACCGGAATTCCGGATGGGTGTCCGGTAATTCCTTTAACCGGAATTAGGTTGGGCAACCTGGCCTACGGTTGGGGAATTTTCAGAAACCCTAGTTTTCCTCGTTTTTATGTTTTTAGGGGTATTGCCATGCTTTTTATCGATAGGGAAACTTTTAGTTCCAAGTTTTAGTCCCCGGGAAGTGATTTAGCGTGTCACTTATAGCGTTGTGATTTTTATGGTTTAGGAGCCAGTAATCCGCCGCTCAGCTTCAGTTCCAGTCGGGTTGACGGCACACTGAAATCGAATCCAGGTAAGATTAGTATAACAAGATGCATATGTAGATTACATGTTTAGCGTGCGGTAGGAAGCCTTGCTAGATTACATTAGTTATGTATATAGGCTTCGAACCATCCAACCCCGTCACGTCGGTACAGCCGGAGTATGACCAAGCCGGAGTATGACCGGTTTGACCGATCAGTCGACACTTGGTTGGTGGTTCCGTGCTATTGACGTATCCCGTCGGTACAGCGGAGTATGACCAAGGCGGAGTATGACCGGTTCGACCGATCAGGAGGATATAGTAACACGTCGGTACAGGCTGGAGTATGACCAGCAGCCGGAGTATGACCGGTTCGACCGATCAGGTTGTTACGTGTCAATAGTACCGTCCCTATGAACGTTCAGAACTCAGTACCATGTTGGACATGGCAGTAGTGGCTCAGTACCATGTTGGACATGGCAGTAGCGGGACTCAGTATCGTGTTGGACACGGCAGTTAAAATTATGTATGATATTATTATGCTTTTCTTACTGAGTCTGTCGACTCACAGTTTATGTTCATGTGTAGGTAAAGGCAAGGCTATAGCTGATGGACCGTGAGCGAGCTTATGAGATTGTACATGTCGAGGCGGTTAGGCCTGGAGCGTACGATCCTCGGGACAGCAAGGCTGAATTTTTGTAACTGGTCGTTAGACGACTTTTATTTTTATGTAACAGTTAAACAGTTGAAACTTTTTGTAAATGATTTTATAATCGGGATCCCGAGTCTTTTGTAATATGGTTTATAAGTTTAATTGAAAAGCAAAATTTTAATTAATCACGTTTTTCCATAAACCTCGTTGATTAGCAACGAGCTGCACAGTACGTTTAAAAATCACGTAATATGCCTAAGTTAGTTAGGGTGTTACAAGACCACTTTATTTTTCGTACAAAGTGATGAGGTGTCTTTAAGATACTAAAAATTATTTCATACATATTTTGTTAAGATGAATTGACTATCTAGAAATATAGTTAACCAATTAGATTCTAACGTACTTTACTAGTTATATTCATTCACGTAAATTAATATTTGATTACGTCCTTAAGATTGCCAGTAAGTTGTATTGTGGAGAATCTTGATTGTTGTTTCCACTATAGAAGTCAGATTCATTTATTGTTTTGAGTATACATCTTGTATGGTGTCTTATAGAGTTTCATAGTAGGCCTAGAGTTCAGAATTACAATTTTATTAGGCCATTAAGAAAATTTTGCGATAAATTCAGTTACAATATTACTGGTCGAAGCTAGCATATCGACACTAAGTATTTAGTTATAAAAAGACGTGATAAGTGGTCATTAACCACGCAAACTGAATTGGGTGATTGCATATCCTTGACTAAAGGCATGTTGCACCACAAATTCAAGGATCATAAAGTAAATATGAGATTCAGTTAACTCATATGCAGTTTTTTATTTGTACAACCAAAAATTATTCAATGAAACTCTAATTTCGATATTTTCTCATATTTATGTGCACCTTAATTTTGTCTGAGAAAATTATCGTAAGAGGACCAGAATAAACATAAGGCTTAGGGTTTATTCGCTTAAGTACATTACCACATTAAGTACATTGTTATATAATAAATCTATCGTAATACATGGAAGATAATACTCGACTTATAATGAGGACATATCGTTATGATTCATATGTTTATTATATAATGAGGAACGTTTGGGTTTGAATGTTTTAGTCTAAATACTGACCAAGTGGGAGAATATTAGAATATTTCTATTTAAGGAAATAAAATAGATAATTGATTTTGTGATAAATGAATATTTTATATTCATTGAATCTGGACAAAATTAATTACGTAATATTCTATATATGGTCAGATTTCTATAGTCATTACCCGATTTGATTGCCTGAATTAATTGTCAAAATATTCTGACAATTAATGTGGCACAGATACTGATGGAGTATCTCACCTATAAATATAATGTCTCGGTCCCTGAGCTCCTCACTCATTCTGTTCATAACAGTAAAATCCATCTAAAGAGAGTTGAGAGAGTGAGGAAGCCCGATTACCCATGGTAATCAATTTCCTTTGCAGATCAGAACTTTTGTGATTGAAGCTCAAGAATCAATGGCTGGAGGTATTTCAATCTTTATATTATATAGTGTATATATTTGTTAATTCCGTATTTTATATACACATACATATATTATTTCAGTTTATACATATAAATATCTAATATTATTCTCATTAGTCACGATAATGTAACTTATATACATAAATAAATTTAATCAAGTTGAGCTAAATCAAAACTATAAGTTATTATAATTAGTCAACTATTTGACACAAAACTCTTAATTAACTTCTCTTAACATGGTGTAAATGATTATTTTCAAAAAAAAAAAAAGAAAACATGGTATAAATGATTAGCAATTTTTTATATTATTTATTCTAATCAAAATGCATTAGACCTAACAATAAATTATAAGTGATATGTCACCCTAAAAAAATTATTTATTTAGTTAATTATTTTTGAGAATTAAGGTTTAAATGTAACTAAAAAAAATAGCTAGTTAAATAAAAAAGCTCAAATTCCACATTTCTAAAAAGTGTTGCAGACAAGGGAAGCAGAGAGAGAAAGCTTTGCAGAGAGAGAGAGAGCAATGGCTGATGACCTCTTTGAGGGTCTGCCTCCACCTTCTGCAAACCCACCTCCTTCTACGGAGCAACAAGAACCGCTACTCAACTCAAAACCTGCTGTGGTTGAGTGCGACGCTCCGATTCCAGTCCTTAAAAGCGCCCTCAAGCGCCCCAAGCCCAACGAATCAAACCCAGAAGGTATTTCCCTGTTCTCTATCCGAAACAAGTAATGTTGTTTCTAAATTCTTGTTAGGTTTCTGAACTCTTTAGATAAAATTAGGTGAACCCTTTAGCGGAATGGGAGAGATTTAGCATGAGGATAACTGTATAATTGTTTAGAGACTCGAACAGATAAAAGGAAATATTGGGACAGAAGTCTTCAATGGATAATATCACTCAATTGGGTTACAGGATGAAACTCTGACTTAGCTCAAGCACACTGTTAAATGGTTTCAAATGGGATTTAAATTTTGGGTTTTACTATTCGATCTTGAAATGTGTAGAAATTTTAATTTTTAGTGGTTTAAAAACAAAAATGATGGCTGAAGTTCAGTTTGTTGTACGTTCTTTTTCTTTTATTTACTTAAACGTACAAAGTTTTTCAATTTAAGGTGAAGAGTGTAACTTGATTATCAGATACAGCCCCTGAGAAGAAGTTAAGGTTTAAAACCTCAACAGATGTTTCGGAGAAACAAGTAATAGAGGCTATGCAAAAAATTGCTTCACATATTAAGACTCCTGCAAAGTTTGCTAAGGCTTCAAAGCTTGCAATACAGCTGATTCAAGCCGGCAACGTCAAGCCAGAAACCAGTGATCACTTCTTTGCTGTACTTGAGGCTGCAATGTCATCATCTATTTCTTGTACTGATGCTTCGGTTCGAGCGGATTATCATGCATTGTTCTCGGCTGCAAATGACGTCTCTGAAGTAAGGTTATTGATTTGGACTGTAACATGAGTGTTAAAAATAGAAGGAAATTAATGTTGAAGGTATCTTTACTCCTTTATTTTCTTTTGCAATGCAGTGTCTAAATAAGAAGCAAAAGAATCAATTCACTACGTGGACAATAATGGCAGTGGTGGCAAATGATTTATTCACTGATGACAGTTTTGTGGTAAGAATATTTGTTTTAGTAATGTTATGATACTACCCCCTTTGTATTTTCTGATACAAGTGTAGTTTGGATTCCAATTTTACTCTTTGGTCTTTTGTGAAATTGGAAATAGTTTTCAAAAGCAGCTTCACGGATAAAGGAAATCATATCTAATCTTCCAATTGCAACTGAAGATGATGACATAGAGGAAGCTGCTGCCCTGAAAGACGAAACAGAAACAGCAAATGAGGATGGTGAACTAAAGACAGAGAACTCACCAGTTGAGGAAACTAGCAAGCAAGAGTCTGATCCGTTTGGGCTTGATGCTCTTATTCCCAGTACAGCAAAGAAAGGAGAAAAATCAAAGGGGAAGAAAGATGCAACAACAAAGATCAAAGATGAAGAAGAGACAAAGAGAGTCCTTAAGTCCCATAGAGTAGCATTGATTACTTGCTTAGAGATTGCTGCCCGGCGTTATAAAATTCCATGGTAAATATGCTTACACAATTTATTAACTTCTTATTCTTAAATGTTATTTTAAGGTAGTTTATATTAATTTTTCTTTTGTGATTGTTTATTCATGTCTTTTAATTTGCAGGTGCCAAACAGTTATAGACATCTTGGTTAAGCATGCCTTTGATAATGTGTCAAGGTTTACATCTCTACAAAGGGATGCCATTGAGAAACTTTGGGCGTCTATACGAGAACAACACGCCCGGAGAAAGCAAGGGAAATCAGTTAGTGGGAAACTTGATGTAAATGGCTTTGAATGGCTGCAACAAAAGTATGCTGGTGAAAAGATCAGTATACGACGTGCAGTTGGTGGAAGTGGAGCTCGTCGTGCTCAACAGTGGCTTGGTTGAAAGTTAAGGGTTTTTCTCGGATTGCGGGTGACAGCCATTCTTTTACAGAGATAGTAAAAACTGTAACTGTTGTTTAAAGAATATGTGGTTGCATTGTAAAATTACATAACAATATCACATCATTACTTGTTGACACATGTATATTTAGTGTCCTTCCTTTCAAGAGGAAATCACAAAGCATGTGGCTGGAATTTAGCCTCGAATATGATAGTAAAGAATGGCAGAAGTTCGATCTTATTGTTCTCATTTTGTATCTATACATCTGTATAGAATATTTACATTGTAGCCAGGATAATAGAGTAAAAGCTACCAATAATCACCACAAGAACAAATTCCTTTTTTGAAATAGTGAAACCGGTTACGATCTCTTACCACTATTATTCTGCCATAAAATTTTGACAGAAGCTTGGTTGCAGCATGACAATTGTCACAAACTCTCGGATTCTTGATAATCCACATTGGAGTACCTGCAGTCACAAACTCTCGGATTCTTGATAATCCACATTGGAGTACCTGCAGTTGTACTGATAGGACTGAATGCCATGACTAATTTTTCACTATGATAATTAAGAGAGATTTCCTTTTCTTCCTCATCAATATTCTACAACACAATCGATGTGTCAGGACAATGACGGACATGTTATTTGTGCTGAGAATTTTGTTAAGTACTCCATTGATCAAGGACTAGATGATTTTTAAAATAAAGAATTTCCCTATGTTATTTGTGCTGCCTTTTATTGCGGATACACTTTTCTCATAGTTTTTTTTTTTTGGCTCTTTGTAGTGTAATAAAAAAAGAAAAAATCTAAATTTTTTTGTTTATAAAAACTATGAGCAACATTGTCATAGTACAATGTTTCACATCCTTATTGACCATATTGAAACATTGTACTACGACAGTGTTGCTCATTGTTTTTATAACAGAAAAATTTAGATTTTTTTTTATTCATTACTAAGAAGAAGAAAAAAAATAAACGGAAAAAACGTGTTTGTGGTAAAAGTAACACAAATAACATAAGAAAAGTCCTTATTCTAAAATTACTAACTCGGCGATCAATAAAGGACTTGGCTAAATAATTTTGAGTTTTGGAAAATTATTTTTCTTTCTTCGATAATTTTTTTAAGTATAAATATGAGAATTTTGTAATATCACTAATAAAAAAAAAAACCAAGAAAACTTTTTCCCTAGAATTTTTAATTTATTACGCTCCGAGTCTCGTGGAAACCCTTCAGGAGTGAAGTTCCGCCTTCAACTTCCTGGTTCTCGTTCTCTGCTCGTCGGCCGGCGTCGCCGATCAACGATAGCCTCCATCTGCAAGTCTTGTCTTTTGTGACATGGTGTGATTGATTCCGGTTTGTGTTTGGTTGATGTTTTTCTAGGTGAAGTCTTCTTCTTTTTGAGAGTCTTGGTTCGGTGGGTTCTGGATTCAGTCTTGGATTCGTTTGGTTGATTGGTTCGTTTGGTTCTGGGGTGAGTCTTGGTTCCGGTTTTGTTTCTGGGTTGAGTCTTGATCGGTTGGTTCGTTTAGTGTGACTGTTTCTGGGGTGGTGACTGGGTTGGTGGCGTTTCTGTGGTGGTTTTTTGGGTGCTGCTGGGGTGCGACGGGGGTGCAGTTGGTGGGTGAAGGGGTGCGGTTGGTGTGTGACGGAGGTGCGGTTGGTGTGTGACGGGCGTGTGGCTGGTGTGCGTTTAGTTTCTAGATCATCGTGTGTCGATTGGAGAGTGGCTGTGTTGTTGGTGGGGGTTCATCAAGGATCAATACTGGTGCTGGTGATAGTCAAAGGATCGATCAAGCTGCTAATTTAAAGCACGTAATCAACCTGCTAGTATTATAATATATATTATATTATAATATAAATTGAGTGTTTGTTTGGTGGGATCTGTCCAAGGCAGTGATAGTCCAAGGAAAAGTATTACTCTTTAGTGGTAGGAGTCAACACAGAAGAGTAAAAAAAAAAAGTAAAAAAAGTAAAAAGAAAAAGGGAAAGTTTTCTCATTTATCATATACTTATTAGGTGATTTTGGTGTGTGTACTTTGTGTGTTTTGCGTTCCGGTTGGTTGGTGATTATGGCTTCGTCGAGTGTGGCTATGCGTTATCTTGAGGACGGATGTGCAGATATCAGTATTGAGGGTGAAGACGATGGTGATTTGGGTGTCGACTTCCTTGTGCCGGATGATTAAGCTAGCCACGATCATCTCTGTATTGTTGGCCGGTTTCTTACTGCTCGGCCGATTGATTTTGAAGCCATGAGACATGTTATGGCGTCTTTGTGGCAGCCCGGAAAAGGAGTCTACGTCAAAGAAATTGATTCTAAGGTAAAGGGTCGTTGAGGGTAGTCCGTGGACCTTCAATCGTCAACAGCTCGTCTTTCGAAGGTTACAAAGGGGTGAAGATCCTAAGAAGGTGGTCATCAATACCCTTGATATGTGGGTTCAGATACATGGCTTACAAACCGGTTTCAAATCGGCCTCTGTTGTGGAACGTCTGGAAGGTTTTGTCGGGACGTTTATTAAGTCGGATCCGAAGAATTTTTAGCATGTTTGGCGTGAATACATGCGTGTCCGAGTTTCCATCGACATTACTGTACCATTAAAACGAAGGAAGAAGCTCCGGCGTAGCGTGGATGATCCAGGTCTTTGGGCAGAATTTAAATATGAGTATGTTCCTACTTTTTGTTTTATTTGTGGTGTTATTGGACATTCTGAAAAGTTCTGCTCTAAGCTGTTTGAAATGCCGATTGAAGAAATTGTAAAACCTTATGGAATTTTCATGAGGGCTCAACCCTGGAGGAGGTACAATTTGGTTGGATCGCAGTGGTTGCGTGATGGTGAAGAATCGGATGTGGCGTTTGCTGGTCGGAGTAACGGTTCGACGGTGGCAGTGGGGGGGCGGTCTTCGGCTAGGCCGATTACTGTGGTTGTTGGAGAGGATCGTGGGATTGGGCGTATGGTTAGCAGGGAATCTCTAGATAATTTTTCAGTTCCTACAAATAAGGAGCAAACTGTGGGGATTGATGGTAAGGTTGATTTTGCATTAAATAATGATAATGTAAATATGTTGGATGAGTTGGAAGATGGGGTTGATAGTTTAATTGTGTTGGATACCAAACGACGCCGTATGGTGGAAGCTAATGTAGGCCGAACCCAATTGGATGGGTCTAATGTGGGCCGAGTCCAAGTAGATAGGTCCAATGTGGTGGCTATTGATAGTGGGATGGAGATTGGTGATGAGGTTGTTGTGAATGATTTTTCGGGCTCAAAAAATGGCCTTTCGGTGGGTGCTGGTTCCCAGGCCCACCGGTCATTATGAGTATTATAAGCTGGAATTGTTGTGGGCTTGGGAACCCGTGGGTTTATCAATTCCTTGTGGATCTTGTGGTCCAAAAGAAACCAAATTTTCTTTTTCTTTGTGAAACTTTTTCTGGTAAAGAGAAACTTGAAAGTCTTCGGGTGAAGTTGGGATTTGATGGTTTATTTACGGTTGATGCTAGAGGACATAGTGGAGGTTTGGCTATGCTCTGGCGTAATGACATTGAAGCTCGGTTACTTGGCTATTCTTTCAACCATATTGACATAGAGATTTCTGACGCTGCTTCTTCTCCCTGGAGGTTGACGGGTCTTTATGGTGAGCCGAATAGGAGTATGCGGTATAAGACCTGGGATTTGTTGCGAACTCTCAAGTCGGAATCCACTCTCCCATGGTGTGTTATTGGAGACATGAATAATGTTACTAGTCATCTAGATAAGAGGGGAGGCAACGATTACCCTCGGTGGTTACTGGATGGGTTTAATGATGTTTTAGCGAAGTGTGACCTCATTGATCTTGACTTGTTGGGGTATCCATTTACTTGGGAGCGTGGGAGATGTACTGATACTTGGATAGAGGTCCGTCTGGATCGTGCTTTGGTAAGTTCTCAGTGGTATCAACGGTTTAATCTTGCTAAGCTCACTAATCTTGAAATCACAGCTTCAGATCATTGTCCGTTATTACTTGAGCCAATCATGAATAATTCTATAGTTGCGCTTCGGCAATTCCGTTTTGAGAATGCGTGGTTGCGTGAGCCCATGTGTCTACAAGTTGTGTCTGATTGTTGGGAGCATTGTAGTGGCCAGCCGATTAGTGAGAAGTTGAAGTATTGTGGGGAGAGGCTTGCTGTTTGGGGAAAAGAGTATACGGGTAATTTTAAGAAAAAAATCTCTCAGTGCAAAAGAGAGATTCGGCGATGGAAGCAAGGGAGAGACTCTTTTTCTAATCAGCGATTTCGTCAGGCTGAATTGAAGCTAAGTGAGACCCTAAACCAGCAGGAGATTTTCTGGCGCCAAAGATCTAAGCAATTATGGCTTCGTGAAGGTGATAGTAATACCAAGTTCTTCCATGCTAAAGCTACTGCTAGGAAAAAGCATAATACGATTTCTCGCCTTCAAGATGATTTGGGTAGTTGGGTTTCGTGGGATGATGGTCTTCCTGATGTTATGTTGGGTTATTTCAAGAATCTCTTTACGACATCAGCTTTACAGTTCTCTCCGGTCATTGATGCTATTCCCAGTGCAGTTACTAGGGCTCATAATCAGCAACTCCTTGATCCGGTCACTGAGGAGGAAGTGAGGCGTGCTCTGTTCCATATGCACCCAAACAAATCGCCGGGACCGGATGGTATGACGCCTGGGTTTTTTCAGAAATATTGGAATGTTGTGAAGGATGATGTGGTTATGCAGGTTAGAGTTTTCTTTGATACTGCTATTTTACCTGATGCTCTTAATGATACAAATATTGTCCTTATTCCAAAGAAAAAGCAGCCTGTTTCTATGAGTGATCTGCGGCCTATAGCTTTGTGTAATGTCCTATACAAAATTATTTCTAAGGTGATTGCGAATCGCCTTAAAGTAGTTTTGCCAAATGTTATCTCTCTAACTCAATCTGCATTTATTCCTGGTCGTTTAATCTCCGATAATATTATGGTAGCTTTTGAAGTAATGCATTATCTGAAGAGGAAACGTAAGGGTAAGGAGGGATATATGGCCTTGAAATTGGACCTAAGCAAAGCCTATGACAGAGTTGAATGGGGTTTTCTTTGAGCTGTGATGGAGAGAATGGGATTCGCCACTCGTTTCGTGGACCTTGTTTTGGCTATGGTTAACTCAGTTAAGTATAAAATTGTTCATGGCGGTCATGTTTCAGATTCTTTTGTGTCGGGAAGGGGTATTCGTCAAGGGGATCCTTTATCTCCTTATCTTTTTCTCATTTGTGCTGAAGGTTTTACTTCTCTCATCAAAAAGTTTGAAGTTGATGGTCTTTTGAAGGGTTGTAAGGTTGCGAATGGGGCACCTGTAATATCACATATGCTATTTGCTGATGATAGCTATGTCTATTGTCGTGCTAATGAGAGGGAAGCTTCTAATGTACTGCGGCTTCTTCAATTGTTTGAAGCAGCTACTGGTCAGCAGGTGAATTTTACCAAGTCTTCAATTTTCTTTAGTTCTAATACTCCTCTTGTTATTCGTGAAAGAATGTGCTCCATGTTGAGAATGCCCATGGCTGAGGAACAAAGTACTTATTTGGGACTTCCTTGTACTATGGGGAGGAATAAAGATGCAATATTGGGTTTTCTCAAAGATAAGATGCTCAAGCGAATACATAGTTGGCAAGGTCGACTATTATCAAAGGCTGGCCGTGAGGTTTTGCTCAAAACGGTGGCTCAAGCGTTGCCAACCTATGCGATGTCTGTGTTTTTTCTTCCGGTTAAGACTGTTTCACACCTTGAGAGTTTAATGTCAAAGTATTGGTGGGGGTCCTCTAATAATAGAACAAAAGGTGTTAGTTGGTTTAGTTGGCGACGGCTTTGTAGAAGCAAGAATTCAGGTGGGATTGGCTTTCGTAATTTGTGGGATTACAATCTTTCCTTGTTAGGAAAGCAGGGATGGCGTCTTCTTCTGTATGAAGATTCTCTTGTGGGACGTATTTACAAGGCCCGCTACTTTCCAAATGGTAATTTTCTAACAGCTGAGATAGGTCCTAACCCAAGTTTTATTTGGCGGAGTGTGTTTGAATCACAACGACTGGTTCGTGATGGTGCTAGAAGGAGAATCGGGTCTGGTGTGTCTACCCCTGTGCTTAATGTCCCTTGGCTGATTTCTGATGTGAACCCTTGTGTCATTTCTAGACACCCTGTGTTGGCTCATAGCATGGTCTCGCAGTTGATGCACATCGATCGTAAGCAATGGGATCTTGAGGTCTTGCATGATTTGTTCGAGGCAAGGGATATCGAGTTGATAATGCAGGTTCCTCTAAGTGATAATGTTAATGTTGATTCTTGGTTTTGGGGTAAAGAGTCGAATGGGTTTTACTCGGTTAAGAGTTCCTACTGTTATCTCCAAGAACTGAAAGGAGAATGGGGTATTCAATCGGAGTCTAAATTGTGGAAGGTTCTCTGGAAAGTTAAAGTCCCCCCCAAGTTTCTTCACTTTGCGTGGAAAGCTATCTTGGGGTGTCTCCCAACTCGTACCCAATTGCGTACAAAACATGTTCCTGTTGATTCTCGTTGTGTGTTTTGTAATTCTGATGAAGAAATCATTTTTCATGTTTTGGTTGGCTGCCATTTTGCACAATCGTGTTGGCATAGGTCGGGTGTGGGGCTGTTTTTTTCTACAGAATCTACCTTCGCCGATTGGTTTAAGGCATTTCTGTCAGGGGGTAGAGTGGCTTTGGTGGATGAGCTCTTGATGGTAGCATGGAGTATTTAGAAAGCTCGAAATGAGCTTCTTTGGCAGGGTCGTTCTTCTCAGGCTGCGGATGTGGTTCGCGTGGCAAGGTCGTGTCACTCTAGTTGGCTGTTGGCTCAAGAGAACAGGTTTGTACCGCTGTTGTTTGTGTTGGAAATTATTTTACCAGGATCTTAGATCTACTCACAAGTATGTTTATTAACATCCTAAATATGAACTTTCTAAAACGATGAAATAAACACATATAAAGTTTAAGAAACCTTACATTGGGTGCAGCGGAATATAATGACTCCTTCCGTTCAGATATCTAGCCCTTGATTCCTTTCTGTAGCAGAGCATTATCAATATCTGAACCTGGATCTCTTTCTCTGAATCTTTGATGCTGAAACTCCTTTGCTGATGATCTTTCTTCACGATCTTCCTCACTATGATTGAGGTATCACTTGATGTGTGTGGGCACTACTCTAATCACTAAGGATTTTGAAATTCTCAAGAGGGAAGAGAAGAAGTGACAGCTAAAGATAGGGAGAGAGAAGGCTCAGGTTTTTCTCTGAAGGAAAAATAGAAAATTTAAGTGTAAATTTCCTGAAGCCTTCACTATCTATTTATAGCATTCCACTAGGGTTAGGTTTGAATTATTTGGCATTAAAATAATGAAAAAATCAGTTTAAATTTCCTACAAAAGTGGCTGGCCCTACACTTAGTGGATTGGGCCTTGCTTTTTGCAATTTTGCAATTTTAACACCTTTTGTATCTGATTTTCTCAAAAATACCGATTTCCTAATTCAACCATTTAAATGCCAATTCTAACTATTTAATAACTATAAATAATTATTAAATAATATTGTCATTTATCATATTTATTAATTGAACCATACAAAGTATCATAATTAACAAATATGCCCCTATAAACTCTTTCTTTACAATTTCGCCCTTACTTAGTGAAAAATTCACAAATAGACATAGTCTAATTTGAGAATTATAATTGATTAATCAAAACCAATTACATGAGTCTTACAAGCAATATTATCTCAACTAGTGGGGGGACCATGGGTCTATATAACCGAGCTTCCAATAAGTAGATCAAGAATTTAGCACTAAAATTCACTAACTTATTAATTCTTCGTTGAATCCACGCATAGAACTTAGAATTGCACTCTCAGTATATAGAATGCTCTATATGTTCCACCATATAGACACATCATTAGTTATCCATTGTTATAATCCTAATGTGATCAATGATCCTCTATATGAATGATCTACACTGTAAAGGGATTAAATTACCGTTACACCCTACAATGTATTTATTCCTTAAAACACTTGACCCCGTATAAATGATATTTCAACTTATGTGAAATGAGTACTCCACCATTTATATTCGTTTGGTCAAGCTCGAAGGAGATCATCCTTTGCTTACTATTCGCCAGATAGAAGCTATAGATTCCATGTTTATGATAGCGCTCCCACTCAATTGCACTACCGTGTTCCCAAAATGTACGTATCACCCTGACCTAAAAGTAGGCTTAACTAACAAATCAAAGAACACGAATAGCCTTTCAAGATTGAGCCTAATCATATCAGGATTAAGATCATTTGATCTAGGATCAACTAGGCGATATTGACTTGAATAGATATTACGGTAAGTTTAATAAATCTAAGTCAAAGTTCAATATCGGTCCCTTCCGATGCATACTCCATGCATCCAACCTGAGCTTTACTTTAACCAATGTTGGAAAGAACATAGTATTTCTCCAAATACAAGTAAACTCTTGTTGTAGATTATCATATCGGTAAAACCCGTGTCTGATAAATCTAGGAAACTTTATTCACAGAGTCATGTTTACTTTCCAATGTGTTGACGGCACAATAAACGGGATCAAGTATGTGAAAAGGGTTTCGTATGAATTTATACATTATGTACATATAATCATGAAATAAATCATGTGAACCATGCAACATTAAATGTTATTTCGATCTATATTAATAAGTAAATCGATTATATTGAAATGAGTTTTATTTAGGGCATAAAACCCAACAAACTCCCACTTGCACTAATATAAAACAAAAAGTGCGTTTCAAATAATCTCAACACCTTGATATACAAATCAAGTGTAGTAGTAGTAAACTCCTCGTAATAGGATCTGAAAGGTTGAATTAACCACAACCTTTTCTCCACCATTACTCTTCCTTTAATCACAAAATCATTGATAATGTGAAATTCCTCTCTATATGTCTACTCTCTTGGGATACTGGATTCTATACCTTTGGCAACTACTTTTGGTTAATCAGGGAATTAACACTAGTAGTTTAAGGCAATTTGGAATGGTGCCAAAGATGTATAGAACTTTCCTTAGACTGAATAAGTAACTTTCCTGCAGCTTTAACATTCAGTCTCTCTCTGGTAGACTTAGAGAATTCAGATAGGTTTTTACACTTCTCCAAAATCACTATTCCACCCCCAGAGTAATCACCATCTTATCAGAAATATTTACTAGCACATAGGCAAATTTCGAAATCTGATATGGTGTAGTCTAAGAGTTTTAAACACACCCTTATAGACTAACATATAGTTCCTCTTCTTTATCTTAGGATTTACTTGATTGTCTTCCAATGTTCTTCTCCTGGATTAATCTGATACCTACTCATTACTCCCACTCAACAGCAGGTGTCTGGTCTAAGGCATACAAAAGCATATCTAAGACCTCTCACTGTTGATATAAGAAATTCTTTCATGGCTTTATCTTTTCTGGAATAGTTAAGACTTTTCCTTAGATAAATAAAATCTATGTCTAAGAAGTTGTGAAGCTTCTATAGATTGCCATTAGAAAGAAAATGCTTCAGCATCTTACTAAAGTAAGTTGCTTGCATTAGAGTAAGTAATTACCAGGTATACCACAAGCCATAGGTTTAGATAATCTCAAACCTATAATACTAGGAACAGGAAGTTTTGTTAAGTCCATAGAATAGACTTATTAACGAAAATTTCCTTTTATGTCCTTGTAATAGAAAACTTTAGGTCATTCCATGTGAATGGATTAAACCATAGTTCTATTGGCTTTCTTCTTAGTTTCTTATCTTGACAATCCATTACTTGTTTAAACTCACAATGGATTTTAATCACTTGTGTCTCCCAAGTCATAAGAAGGTGAGTTCCTAGAAACTCTCCCACTACGACAAGGTACTGTGAATTATGTCGAAGAAAACTAAATGGTATTGATCTCTTCGGTTGTGACAAGACAACAGAGGCAGTGGGATCATCATATGTTATATAAGATGATAGAACACTTTTGGAATCAAGAATAAATATCTCCTTTATTTGCTACTTGTTTTTCAGACTTAGTCATTTTCTTAGAAAAGTAGTATTTGTTTGAACAAACACTTTCTTATCTATTGACAATGGGATGGTCCACCCCTAATCACTTAGAAAAGCTAACAAACCATGGTTAACAGTTCTAGCCTTTCTTAAGATTTTGATTAGGTCATCCATGAATCTAGTAATGATTTACATTAAGTATACAACCATTACATCATTCTGAAATTGTATTACCATAGAAGGACTTAGGCAACGACTAGTAACTAATCATCAATATGCAAATCGAAATTTCTGGGGAGGTAAGTTTGGATATAATTCAAAAATCAATGTAATGATCTTTGAACTGCATATCTACTAACTATTTCTCCACCCCTATCAGTTCGCAAGATCTTTAACCACATACCTTAATGGTGTTTAACCATTGCTAGAAATTGATGAAATTTTTCAAACATTTCAAATTTCTTTGCATAAGGTATAATCTAGAGTTATCGTTTTAAGAATACAACGAAAAACTCATATCCACCCCTGAATGTACATCCATCCGCGAATGAGATGAACTACTTTCAGTGGATATAGGCATATTAACTCTTTGCAGAGATTGATCTTGTCAAAACCACTATGAACAAGATACAAATGCCATAGATTAAAAAAAATGGTAGTGTCTTTGGATGATATAGGTTTAGTTACATCAAAGAGTTCTTAGAATACTTCAAGTGGATCCTGGTCACAGAATACCTAACTCACATTCCATACAGTTTTAATCCATTAATAAAAGATGGATATTAAACACTTGAGAAAGTGTAACTGTATTGTATTCTGGAATTAGAAATTTAAGAAAATTTCTATTTGGAATCTAAAATTAAAGTCAAAGACTTAAATTTATACCAAATATAATGAGTAATTCTATCTTGGACCAAAGACTACTAATACAAACTCTAAGTCAGATTTGCCCATACAAGTAGGAGATTTCTAAGATTGAGGATTTATATCAATTGGGAATAGAATTTCGGGATTATAATCATATGCGTCATATAAAATGACATGAAATGATTTATAGACCATTCATCCAATGATATGTTTTGAAAGCTAATTCGAAATGAATAAGCTAAGAGGAATTAGGATAATTTCGTTTAAAATAAGAATCCAACGATGCTTCGATTAGCGAAAGTCAAAGTAATCTTATTTATATAATCTTCTTGTTTCATATCGTAAAAATACTAGTCTAAGGTGTCATCAATTGATGAACAGCTAGATGTCGCATGTACAATATTTATCTTTCGAAATCTAACACTATTATGTATGTCTAATGGTGAAAATCCACTAGGGATTTATCTCATTAGATAAACAAGCCAAGTTAGACCAACAATGAAGATTCGAAATTAAACTACAACTTAATAACAGAAAATAACAAGGTTCAATATAAATTCATACACAATTCAGAAATTATAAGCATATAGCAAGTAGGAATGACTAGTGAAAATACTAAAACATACAATCCTAAATAATTTCCAAGGTTTTCAACAAACTGATACGAAAGTGTCCCTAAGGCGAGAGTCAAAGCATCATTTATTGAATAGAGTTGTCAGCTCATCTAAAATAGAAACCATTCTAGCAACCTTTTATTCGATCAAAATAAGAATCCAACGTTGTCCCGGTAGGCGAGAGTCAAGGTTATTCTCATTTTATGAGCTTCCACCATTGTTTCATGTTTCATAAGTTTATCTCTAAGTAGTCACCGTAGGGGAGAGTCTAATAGAGACGAAAACTTACAAAACACTTATCAAATGAAATCTTACGGTGTTAAATGCGTTCAACGAATAACCATCCATAGGGGGACGAAGTCTAGCGTCTCGAGGTTATATTGAAAACATTTAACTTTTGTAAGACCAACAATGGAGATCGAATATCTTAATAATAATCAAGCTCATTATTTAAAGTGAGTTGTATTTTCTTTGATTCTCTTTATTTAATCTATTTATTTTAAATATATATTTATTTAAAATTTCCAATTTAGAATGAAAAATTCTAAATATAAATTTTAATTTAATATTTATAAATTTTACTTAGATGGATATGAAAATAACATGAATTATTTCCATCTTAGTAATAATTTCCAATAAATATTTAGAAAAAAATATTTAAGTTGTTACAAAATTAATTTAAATTAATTTACAACTCAAATTTAATTTTCTATAAATATATATTGCATTTCAAAAAATTAAATTATATAAGAATACAATTTTCGAAAAATGCATATTAAAATAAAAAATAAATCCTGGAAAAATTATTCTAATTTAATGTTAGCCCAAAATTAATTAATAAAATTAATTTACAACAAAAAATATAATTTTCCTATTTAATTAAATATATAAGAAAAATTACAAATATTTAAGTATGATGATAAAAATCAACTTAAATATTAATTTTCTATTTAATTAAATACACTAGAAAAATACTTCAAGCAAAAATATCACCTATCTAGATTTTCCTTTGACTAATTAATTCAATTTCTAATAATATACTTTAATTCAATTTATTTTAAATTAATCAATAAATGAAAAAATCATTGATTTAAGTTGATCCAAGAATTAATTAAAATAAATAATTAATTTACAACTTAATCTATTTTTCAAGATAAAATTCGAAATTCTAGCATTTAAGAAATGCAATTTCGAAAATTGATTAATAAAATAAAGAAAAAAATATATTTTGAAAATTATTTAAATTTAGTTGAAAAAATAAATTTCAACTAAAAATAATTTTCTATTTAATTAAATGTCATGAAAAAGAAATATTTAAGTATCATGATGAAAATCAACTTAGATATTTAATTTTTCAAATTAATTAAATGTATTAAATTCAAGAAATAAATAATTAAGTGTAGAGAAGGCTTAATTATTAATCTCTAGTTTAATACTAGGAAAAATATACTTAAAATAAATTGTACCAAAATTAATTATTTAAATAATTAATTTCACAATGTATAATATTTTCCTATTTAATATTAGAAATAATAAGTAGTCTAGAAATAACTATCTAGAAAATATCTTATTTGACTAAGTATCTTTTCCACAAAATTTGAAAAAAATATCTAATTTAAGTTATACTAGAAAAAATCTAGAACTTAAATATTTTCAAATTTAAATTTAATTAAATATCAAAAAATTAAGTTGTAACCACTTAATTCAAAAATATTCCATTTTAAGTTAATATTCGAAAAGATATTAACTTAAAAAATATCTTAAGAATCTTAATAACCAATGCCTAAAATTCCTCAACTTAATTTTGAAATTTGAAATTCAAAAGATATTCAGATTTAAGTTGGTTAGTTGTAGATAACTAAATATCAACTTAAATAGGAATATTTAATGAAAAATTTAAATTAAGTTCCAGAAAGAATCTAGATGGTTATAATTCTATATTTAATTAAATACAAGAAAATACATATAGTTTAGCTTAGAATAAAGAATTCTTTGAACTATAATTTTCTTAAATTAATTTCAAAATAAATGAAATTAATTATGTTGCTAATCAATTTTATTAGGTTAAACTAGTGTAATTAACCTAGTACAGTTGTTCAAATCAGGCAAATGGGCCTTCACAATTGGGGTGGTTTGTGTGAGGGGTCTTGGGTTCGGTATGTCGTACCCACTTCTATGGCTCCCAACTCTCATACAAGGCCCAAAAGAGAGGAATTTAACCTTAATAAGAACAACTGTTATTAATTGAATAAGCCCAAAACTAAATGGGCCTAAATAAAATCTATCAATGACTATGACATTTTATTTAGCAACATTAACCTATATGCATCTATAATAAAATTAAACACATAGGCTCACACATGCACACTTTGGATGGGTCCTATCATGTTGCTAGGTCATCCACAGATGAAAGAAGATTGTAAATATATCTGTTACAAATTATTATCTTGACCAAGGGAGCCATCAGATCATTAGATCTGGCAAAAAGTAACCATGGCTATTTGCAATCAAGTAATAATAGGTTTTAAAAACTTACACATAAGCTAAAACACATACTCCTGCAACAAGGTTAGCTGGATAGTTGGATGTAGGATTTATTTAATTTTAAATAAATATTTAATTTCGAAAATAATTAATTAAATAAATAAAAATAAAAAAAATAAAATTTTTTTAAAATTTTTAAAAAAATTTAAAAAAAATTTAAAATTAAACCTACAATTTTTTTGAAAAATTAGGTTTCAACCAACCTAAATATCATTTCAAAAATTTGCTAACTACTTTTAAATTTTAAATGTTATTTTATAAATAAAAATTAAATAAAAAATTAGAAAAGATAAATAAATATCTTTTTCAAATTTTTAAATGTAATTTAAATAAATAAAATAACAAAATTTAAAAAATTAGCAAAATATCTTATATCTATTTAAAATTACATGATTATAAATATCTTATTTTAAATTTAAATATGGTCAAAATATCTAAAAAGATTTAATTAAAAAATCTTAAAAGATAAGATATTTTTAAAATATCTTAAAAGATATTATAAATATCTTTAAAAGATAAGATATTTTTAAATATCTTAAAAGATATTATAAATATCTTAAAATATCTGACCTTAAATTTAAAAAAAAAAATATAATCAAATTTAAAAATAAGATAGATTTTTAAGCAAAAAGATAAATATTAATTCTATTCAAATTCAAATTACACTAATATCTTGAATTAAATTAAAAAAAAATTAAATTAATTCAAAATGATAATTAGAATTGAATTAGGAATAGTAATAGTATATATACAAAACCATACAAAAAATTGGAAGTTAATTCCATGAAAAAGTATGAAAAATTGAAGAAAATTGAAAAAATTCGAAACTGTACGGACAGTTCTGCGATCGTGAAACTATCAAGCACGTTCCGATTTTGTCAAATCTTCAAAAAATCATAACTAATTCAAATAAAATCCAAATTGAGTTCTGTAAAAGGCTAACTTGCTTAATTTTTTCCGTACTATCCAATAAAAATAATGCCAGAACCGAAATAACAATTATTTTTCACGAAAATTTCACAATCATCAATCAATCATCAAATAACACTCAATACAACATGATACCATCCAAAGAACATACAAACAATCGTTTTAAAGTCCAAATTACATGTAAGTAGATCAATTACCATGGCTCTGAGGCCAGTTGTTGGAAATTATTTTACCAGGATCTTAGATCTACTCACAAGTATGTTTATTAACATCCTAAATATGAACTTTCTAAAACGATGAAATAAACACATATAAAGTTTAAGAAACCTTACATTGGGTGCAGCGGAATATAATGACTCCTTCCGTTCAGATATCTAGCCCTTGATTCCTTTCTGTAGCAGAGCATTATCAATATCCGAACACGGATCTCTTTCTACGAATCTTTGATGCTGAAACTCCTTTGCTGATGATCTTTCTTCACGATCTTCCTCACTATGATTGAGGTATCACTTGATGTGTGTGGGCACTACTCTAATCACTAAGGATTTTGAAATTCTCAAGAGGGAAGAGAAGAAGTGACAGCTAAAGATAGGGAGAGAGAAGGCTCAGGTTTTTCTCTGAAGGAAAAATAGAAAATTTAAGTGTAAATTTCCTGAAGCCTTCACTATCTATTTATAGCATTCCACTAGGGTTAGGTTTGAATTATTTGGCATTAAAATAATGAAAAATCAGTTTAAATTTCCTACAAAAGTGGCTGGCCCTACACTTAGTGGATTGGGCCTTGCTTTTTGCAATTTTGCAATTTTAACACCTTTTGTATCTGATTTTCTCAAAAATACCGATTTCCTAATTCAACCATTTAAATGCCAATTCTAACTATTTAATAACTATAAATAATTATTAAATAATATTGTCATTTATCATATTTATTAATTGAACCATACAAAGTATCATAATTAACAAATATGCCCCTATAAACTCTTTCTTTACAATTTCGCCCTTACTTAGTGAAAAATTCACAAATAGACATAGTCTAATTTGAGAATTATAATTGATTAATCAAAACCAATTACATGAGTCTTACAAGCAATATTATCTCAACTAGTGGGGGGACCATGGGTCTATATAACCGAGCTTCCAATAAGTAGATCAAGAATTTAGCACTAAAATTCACTAACTTATTAATTCTTCGTTGAATCCACGCATAGAACTTAGAATTGCACTCTCAGTATATAGAATGCTCTATATGTTCCACCATATAGACACATCATTAGTTATCCATTGTTATAATCCTAATGTGATCAGTGATCCTCTATATGAATGATCTACACTGTAAAGGGATTAAATTACCGTTACACCCTACAATGTATTTATTCCTTAAAACACTTGACCCCGTATAAATGATATTTCAACTTATGTGAAATGAGTACTCCACCATTTATATTCGTTTGGTCAAGCTCGAAGGAGATCATCCTTTGCTTACTATTCGCCAGATAGAAGCTATAGATTCCATGTTTATGATAGCGCTCCCACTCAATTGCACTACCGTGTTCCCAAAATGTACGTATCACCCTGACCTAAAAGTAGGCTTAACTAACAAATCAAAGAACACGAATAGCCTTTCAAGATTGAGCCTAATCATATCAGGATTAAGATCATTTGATCTAGGATCAACTAGGCGATATTGACTTGAATAGATATTACGGTAAGTTTAATAAATCTAAGTCAAAGTTCAATATCGGTCCCTTCCGATGCATACTCCATGCATCCAACCTGAGCTTTACTTTAACCAATGTTCTGGAAAGAACATAGTATTTCTCCAAATACAAGTAAACTCTTGTTGTAGATTATCATATCAGTAAAACCCTGTGTCTGATAAATCTAGGAAACTTTATTCACATAGTCATGTTTACTTTCCAATGTGTTGACGACACAATAAACAGGATCAAGTATGTGAAAAGGGTTTCAGATGAATTTATACATTATGTACATATAATCATGAAATAAATCATGTGAACCATGCAACATTAAATGTTATTTCTGATCTATATTAATAAGTAAATCTGATTATATTGAAATGAGTTTTATTTAGGGCATAAAACCCAACAGTTTGATGCTACTGTTGTTGGTAGCAGTGTTTGTTGGGTAAAGCCGCCTGCTGGGAAGCTGAAGATCAACACTGATGGGGCGATTTTTGAGGCAACAACTCAATATGGTACGGGCATGGTCATTAGGGATTGTCATGGGAAGTTGATCGAAACTAGTTCCTCTTTGCATTCTGGGGCTTGTCAGCCGGCTGTGGCTGAAGTATTGAGCGTCAGGGAGGCCCTTAGTTGGTTGAAGTCAAAGAATTTGTTCAATGTGCTAGTTGAAACAGATTGTATTGCTGTTGTTCAAGCTCTTAATAGCTCGGTTGCTCTTCCATCAGTTTTTGGTTTGTTTGTTCAGGAGTGCCAATTGATTCTTTCGTCTTTACATAATGTTTCTATTTGTCATGTTAAACGATCTGCTAACAAAGCCGCGCATTGTGTTGCTCGCGGTGCTTGTTTTTGGTCTGATCGTCTTTTTACTGAGAGCAATGTTCTTTCTGCTCTTCAGTCTATTGTGATAGCGGATACTGCTATTTAATGAATTACTTTTGTTCAAAAAAAAAAAAAAACCAAGAAAAGGGAGGCAAAATAAGAAGGAAAATTATCATTTTAAATCTTTCTTTCTATTTTGTATTTATACCAATTTAGGCTTATGTATTGAAAAAAAAGCACTTTGATCTTTCATTTTTATATTTCTACCTGTTATTGGGGTATTTTTCAGCAATTGCTTTATTTTTTTTTACAAAAGTTGAGTTTATGAAAACTCTTCTGCACTGTTTAAGAAACATTGGATGAAAAGGATATTTTTCAAAATAGAGGAAAACAGGTATAAATATAAAAAGTTGATGAAAAAATATTATTTTCTTTCAAATCAATCAGGGGATAATATTAGAAAGGGATAATTGCGGCAAAAGTCCTCAAAAACTTAAGGTTGATGCAGATAAATCCTCAACCTCAAAAATTGGCGGTAAAAGTTCCCAAGGTCATAATTTTTGTAAGTCCGTTAGTCCCTAAGTTAACGGATCAGTTTGCTCATTTTAAAAATGACAGGTGTTAAAATATTATTGGTCTAAATTATAATTTTAATTAAAAATAATTTTAAAAATAAAAAAGTCATTAAAAAATAAAAAAAAAATTATTTTGTTTTTTTTTTCTTCTCTTCGTTTCTTTTAATTTTCTTCCCTGTCTTCTTCATCTCCAGCCATGGAACCTCACGTCTTCTTCATCTTCAGTTGCTGACGAAGCATTGTCGTAGAAAATAGAGGCCTTCCCGTTTGTTGAAACCCAAATATGAGGGTCCATCGCACCACCACGACGAGCCGTATCTAGCCGTTGTCCACTTTTCTCGCCTCTCTCCGTCGTGAGTCTCCATCGCACCACCATGAGGAATCGTATTTAGTCGTCGTCCTCTTGAGTCAAGGCCGCCATGGCCTTTGTCGAGTTTCCAAACCCCGAGCCTTGAGGTTCTTGAAGCTCCCCTCGCTGTTCTGTCATTGTTCAGATCTCGTCAAAGCCGAAACTTTTGCCTCCGATCTAGTCGCGTCTACGACCTGTTGAGTAAAATAACTTTCAGAAACGGGATCTACACATAAAGATCTTCTAGATCTCATTGTTGGTTTCTTCGTGTCTCTCCATTAGATGGGCACTAGGCGCGGTGGATCTCCGGTGGTCTAAGCTTGAAATGTGCTCGTGTTGGAGGGGTTGAAATTCCAAACAATAAGAGGATTGATTTCTCTAGCCATGACACAAATGCGCTTAATCAAGCTATTGGTTTGATCGAAGATATTTCCAGACACTAATCTATTGACTGAAAAGGCAGGTGTGATTTTTAGGTTTTTCAGGGATCCAAAGTTCTACCTGAGCCCAAAGATTAACTGATAAAAGAAACTTTATGTAAATTTTCATTGATTGTCCACATTTTCTTGGATAAATGATACTAAGCTTAATTGTATTAGGCATTTCCATCTTCAACTATATATTGTATTCTGTTCATAATGGAATGAAAAAAAAAAAAAAACTAAGAAGAAGACGAAGAAACGATGGGAAAGAGAAAGGTGTAAAAAAAAAAATAACTTTTTAATTTATTTTTTATTTTTCAATAATTTTTTATTTTTAAAATTATTTATAATTAAAATTATAATTTAGATCAATAATATTTTAACACCTGTCATTTTTAAAAGGAGCAAACTGATCCGTTAACATAGGGACTAACGGACTTACAAAAATTATGACCTTGGGAACTTTTACCGCCAATTTTTGAGGTTGAGGATTTATCTGCATCAACCTTAAGTTTGTGAGGACTTTTGCCGCAATTATCCCTATTAGAAAAGAAAAGTCGGATACCTCAAACCAAAACCCTAAAGCGCGTTTTTATCAGTACACCTTTATATTGAGCAAAAGTGTCTCAAATTTTTCTATCTCCATACCATCAACAAACAACTGTCACATACATGCTTGTTTACTTTCTCATTTTAATTACCTTTCTACCATATTGTGTGGGGGAAATGAACTTCACTGAGGGAAGAAAACGGAAGTGTTGGAAAGTTAATTAAGGTGGGGTTTAGTTGGTTGTGTTTGAAAGTATTGGAATGGAACGTCATTCTAATAGAATGTTCTTTCAACAATTTTCGTAGAATGACTATTCCATTTTAAAACAAAAGGAAAGACCATCCTAATATAACATGAAAAAAAATTTAATGATTTTTTTATCAATTTTTTTTTATGCAATTTATATTTTCTTCCATCTTATTCTCATTTCTATTTCTATATTTTCATTACTCCCAACCAAACTCCACCTAAATGAATAAGAAGGTAAAATATAAATATATATTGTTAAAAGTTTTTTGGTGTGAAAAAAGTTTGTGATGCTGAAAGGGTCTTCTAATATATCAGTTAAAATAGGAAATAGCTATAGGGTAATTCTACAATGCACTCCCTTAAAGATGTAGTGATGTACCCTCTATTTGTTTCAGTATTCAGAAAAAAAAAATTAGTCTAATTTTTTTTCATATTCATGTACGTTATAGCTATTTAAGATATCTTACAAAATTTTGAGAAATTCGAAATAATTTACAATATAAAAAATAATGTTCAAATAGTTTATTTTACACGCGTATAAAATAAAATAGACACTCGTGCAACACACTATTTGAACATAATTTTTAGTATGTTAAGCTTTTTCGAATTTTTTAAAATTTTGTAAGATGTCTTAAATAATTATAATTTATCTCTCTTTTAAAGGGGTACATTACACAATTTTTCATACCTTTATATCTCATAATACATATTGTAACAATTTTTTTTTTTTAAAAAAAAAAATTCTCATATTGAAATTAAAATGTCATGCTATTATTACTTAGTAGTTTTTTTTTTCTCTCAAATCAAATAAAAAATATAAACACATTGGCGCCGCTGAGGGAATGCTAATAGAAACATGTGGCAGTTATTTGTTGGAGGACTAGGGTAGGAAAATTGGGAGAGGTGATTTTTCTTTTTCCTAAAACCCTTGAAGATCATCTTTTTCTCATTCTCTCTTCTTTGTAGCCACCCTGTAGCTAGGCAGTCTCATCTGCAGGTACTACACCCTATTTCCCATATTGTTTCCCCATTTTGTATTGATTTTTCTACGCTTTTGCATGAATTTATATTCGCACATATCGAAGGTTTGTGGGTGTTTTTACGAAAGCCAGTAAACTCAAAGACTCTGCAAAATCATAAGTCGTCCCACTTTGTGAATCCTCTAATGAAGCATCTTTGTTTGAGGTTTGTTTCACGGACGATGAACACTTCTTGACCCATCTAATTTTTAATATAATTTATTAATTTGTCTCTGTTATTATTGTTGTGAGTCTGTTGTTATGATCTAAAACAAAACTCAGCCTTAACTTTGAAACACGCTCTTCGTAGCTTGGTGCCCTAGCCGCTTGGTATCTCTTTCTCCCTATCTACTTTCTATATACATTGTGATATCTTAGTGAGAGATTCGATGAGTTAACTGACCGAGTTAATCAAAAATGGCTCCGATTCCGAACGACTCATCTTCTTCGTCAATGGTAGAAACCTCAAAACAAACCCTCCTTCCTAACTCCGGCACATTACCCCCAAATTCTCTCCATTTCTCAAAGCTTCTCCTCCTCTATCATCATCATCTTCAAGAAAGCCCAATTTCATTCAATCAGAAATTTTTGCCATTCCTCAAAATCTTCACACCTCAATTCTCTCCGCTGCTAAAAATCTTCATTTGTTCGCTTCTCAACAAATTGCTCTCTCTGAACTCCTTCAATCAGATTCACTAATGCCAATTACATACATTTTGATTATTTATGTTATATCTCAGTGAGTTGATTTTTTTCTTCGATTTTTGTTTCTGGGTTTTGTGAGTTTTCGTATTATATATCTTATTGTCTGTTTGCCATTTTATTCCTGCTATTTTGGAATTAGGTCATGGTAATTCGCGGTTTCTGCTCTGTACTCAATTTTTTTGTGCTTGCTGTGTTCTAATTTTGGACTTGGGTCATGGTGAAAATACTCATTCTGTTCTAATTTTGTTGAACCATATTTTAAGTTTACTAATTCTGGGCATTGTTTAAGTTCCTGCTCTATTTTTTTTTTCTTTAGAAGGCAATATATAGAGTTCTAGAATCTAGACTATGGGTCATTTCATTGTGGGAATGCTTGTTTCATATTAAAGCTTTTTGTTAGAATATGGGAGTGTATGTTTGATCTATAAGTCAAACTTTGCATTGAGTTCTGTTATGATTCTAAGAAAACATATGATGTCAGAACATAATGGATATACCATTATTTTTTTTGCTTTTAAATTGTGTGTGATATAAAGCCATTATATTTTTAATGATTATATGCTCTGTAATGTCTCTTAATAAAATTGTGCTATTTACTGAATTGCTTTTGAGTTTTTACCATTGCTTTTTTTTTTTTTCCCTTTTTTTTGTTTATGAGATTAGTAATAATAAGAAACATTCTTAGTTTTAATGCCTTTAGTTTTAGTATATATAATTATAGTGTTCTCTGTACATAGTAGTAAGGCTGATTTTTCCTTTTCCCAATTCAACCATTGATAGGATGCTCAATAGGATACCCAAATGCCTCTATTTTTTCAAGTAATTAAGGTGTATTTTTCATGGATCATTAAGTGCTATAATTCAATTTAGCTTTAGATATATGTTTTAAAATTTTACGCACTTTTCAAATACCTTTGTTGATACTGCTACATAGCCTTCTACTATACTAGTAACATGCTAAGATAATGAAGTTATGAACCTTATCTCCATTTTATAATCTAATTAAACATTTCCACGGATAACCAAACACAATAATAATATTTCCCTTAATCAGATTATTTTTAACCCCTTATTATTCAATCATATTCTTCTTCATAATATTTCCCATAATCAGACTATTTTTAACCTATACCAAACGCCCCGTGAAGTTTTCAGTAGTTATTGTTCTTTTTTCCTTCTTTCGAACAAGTTTCAGTAGTTAATTGTTTATATTGCTATGTAGGGCCAACGTGAAAGAAGATAAGGTCAGCCTAAAATGTTGAAATAAAAGCTCCGGTAAGCGGTAAGCGGTGGTGATCATGGTGGAGCCACCCTATTAAGCCACCCACTCAATGACGGCGCTTCACCTACTCTTTTTTATGGTATTGCTTTCTTCTTGTGCGTTTCAATTGGGATTGCTGAAAAAACCCTACAATTTTTGCTATTCTTTCGACTTTCGAATCCCTTATGTCAAATGAAACCTTACTACTTTAGTGGGACATTCATTAGTAATTTTAAAGTGAAAAGAAAGCCTGTGTACATAAAATCATTAGTGTTTCGCTTTCATTTTTTTTTTTCACCTTATGAACTTATGAATTTCCCTCTTTTTTTTTGTTTTTTATCTCAGACGCAATTTGACAAACTTTAACGACGCATTTAGACATTTCTTCAGTGTGTGAAAATTGCCATCTTTTGCCGACTTTATTGTGATCAAAGCTAGTTATTTCGATGGGTCTGTTGACACTTTGCTCTTCGAGTACGTACTGTAGTAGTTTCCGTTGTAATTTTGATTTTATAGAAACCCTAATAGCTACTCCGAGTCATAGTGGGTCATTTAAAGGAAGAAGCTTTGGAAATTTAAAGTTTTGCACATATGGGCACTTGGGAAAAGTATGGAAAGTGCAGAGAAAACGAATGGGCTTATGTTGGTTTGTTATGAAAGTCCCCAAGGAAGGGATGGAGCTTGCCAAAGTGAAGAAGAAAGCTGTGAAACCTTCAGAAGAGGTTATAAGGGTTCTTAAGTCTATTAAGGACCCAAATTCTGCTTTTTCATATTTCATGGTTGTTGCTGGGTTACCGAATGTTGTTCACACTGCTGAAACGTGCAATTACATGCTTGAAGTCTTGATGACTCACAAGAGGGTGGAGGATATGGCTGTTGTTTTTGATTTCATGCAAAAGAAAATTGTGTACAGAAATCTGAACACTTATCTTGCTATTTTTAGAAGTCTTCAAATAAGGGGTGGAATTCGTCAAGCACCCATTGCACTTGAGAAGATGAAAAAGGCTGGGTTTATTTTGAATGCGTATTCATATAATGGGTTGATCTATTTGCTTCTTCAGTCAGGATTTTGTAGGGAGGCTTTGGAGGTTTACAAGAGAATGGTCATAGAAGGGATGAAGCCAGACTTGAAGACTTATTCAGCACTTATGGTGGCATTTGGAAAGCGAAAGGACGCTCAAACTGTAATGGTTTTGTTAGAAGAGTTGAAACATTTGGGATTGATGCCTAATATATATACGTTTACCATATGCATTCGAGTTCTTGGAATGGCTGGAAAGATTGATGAGGCTTATGGTCTATTGAAGAGAATGGATGAAGAGGGATGCGAGCCAGATGTTATTACTTATAATGGGCTCATTGATGCGCTTTGTAACTCGGGTAAACTTGATAAAGCGAAGGCATTGTTTGTAAAGATGAAAGCTAGCAGTCACAAACCCGACCGTGTAACTTACATTAGTTTGTTGGACAAGTTTGGTGATCGTGGAGGATTGGAAACTGTAAAAGAAATTTGGGATGAAATGGAAACTGATGGTTATGTACCTGATGTAGTTATGTTCACCATTCTTATTAATGCTTTATGCAAAGCAGGCAATATTGACAAAGCATTTGATACTTTGGGTGTGATGAAGAAGAAGGGGATCTCACCAAATTTGTACACCTACAACACCTTGATTGGGGGACTATTAAGGGAAAATAGATTGGATGAGGCTCTAAAACTTTTGAGTGATATGGAAGTCCTTGGTTGTCCTCCAAACACAATAACTTTTAACTCTATACTGGATTACCTCTTTAAGAATGATGAGGTGCCATTAGTTTCGGAAATGCTTTCTAAAATGTCAATGATGAACTGTCATCCTGACATCTTCACTTATAATACTATCATTTCTGGATTAAGTAAGAAAAACAGAGTTAATGATGCATTTTGGTTTTTCCATCAGATGAAAAAATCTCTTTATCCTAATCATGTAACTATGCTCACCATCATTCCAGGTGTAATAAAGGATGGTCAAATTGAGGATGCACTCGGGATTGTCAAGAGTTTCGTGTATCAGGTTGGGGTTTACGTAGATGGGTCCTTTTGGGAAGATTTGATTGTAAGGACTCTCGTTCAAGCTGAATTTGATACAGTCATGTTGTTTGCTGAAAAATTAGTATCTGATAAGATTTGCTTGGATCACTTAGTATTTCTACCTCTGATAGAAGTGTTGTGTAAATGTAAGTGTAAATTTAAGGAAGTTCTTCACGCAGAATATTTCTTTGCAAAATTTTCTAGGACTCAGGGATTGAAGCCAACTTTGGAATCATACACCTGTTTGATTGGAGGATTTCTTAGAGTTCATATGATTGATAAGGCTTGGGATCTTTTCAATGAAATGAAAAGTGTTGGCTATACCCCTAAAGCTATAACATACAACTTGTTACTTGGTGCACATGGGAAGTCTGGGAAAATCGTTGAAGTCTTCAAATTATATGAAGAGATGTGTAGTAGGGAATGCAAGCCTAACACAATCACATATAATATACTCATTTCCAGTTTAGTGGAACTTAATAGTGTGGACGAGGCTATCGATTTTTACTATGATCATGTAGGTTGTGATTTCTCTCCCTCATCTCGTACATACTGTCCACTCATTGAAGGACTCCTTAAGATGGGAAGACATGAAGAAGCTATGCTTTTCTTCGAGGAGATGGTGGAATATGGATGCGAACCTGATTGTGCGATTTTCAATATTCTTATAAATGGGTTTGGGAAAACTGGAGACGTGGAAACTGCTTGTCAGTTGTTTCAAAGAATGGTTAAAGAAGGAATAAGACCAGACTTGAGGACTTATGCAATTCTTGTGAATTCTCTCTGCCTTCTAGGAGAAATTGATGATGCTCTGTATTATTTTGAGGAATTGAAGCAGAGTGGCTTCAGTCCTGATTCACTTTGTTATAACTTTTTGATCAATGCCCTTGGAAGATCACAAAGGGTAGAAGAAGCTCTATCTCTCTACACTGAAATGCAGAGCAGAGGAATATTTCCTGATCTCTATACATACAACAATCTAATACTCGATCTTGGGAGGGCAGGCATGGTGAAGCAAGCAGTGAGTATGTATGAAGATCTACAGCTTAAGGGTCTTAAACCTGATGTTTCCACCTACAACGCTCTCATTCAAGCCTATAGCACGTCAGGGAATCTAGAGCATGCTTATGCAGTTTACAAGAAAATGATGGTTGTTGGCTGCGATCCAAATGTAGGAACTTTTGCACAACTTCCTAATTAAATTTGAGTACTTCACTTCATTGAAATACTCATGGAGCTACAGACATCTCTCTGAACTGACTTTGAGGTATAAACCATTTGAATAACTTTGGTCTTGTTGGTAATTATTATCTAAGCAGTTTTTTTTTCTTCTTTTTATTTAATTAGAAATCTGATAACAAAATTAAATAGTTTGTTCACTAATAGTGTTTTTATTTTTAATTTTCTAAATTGTAAATACAGTTCTTGTTAAACACTTTTCTCAAGTTTTTACATTGTGTTAGTTTATTTATTTATATTATAAATTTTACAATGTTTTTAATTGGTTTCAAAGTGTTTTTGTGGGTGTAGGTATATTGTTTGGAAAAAGCATTGTGTGTTTATATGTAGCTCGCAACTATATTTCTCATTTTATAATAAGTAGGTTCTTGATATTTCTTTGCTAATTAATATTAGACAGATTATGAAACAAAATTTATGATATGTAATTATATAACACTACCAAGCAATTGAATTTAAGTATGAGAATATATCAAATGACATTATTACAAAGTATTTATTTAGAAAAAATATGAAACGGAATTTTGTTGAATGTTGTAATAGCAAAGTAACCAGTTTCCGTGAATTCTAATCGTAATTTATGTAATCATTTTTTTAAGTGAGATTATTTTGTTATTTTTTGTTCTTTGCCTGCTATTTCTTTTGCTTTGGTGGCTTGTAATTTTGTCAATTATTGCATATTCTGCAATTGTCCGAATTTGCCACATCTTGAGCATTTCATTACCATTTTTGACTCTGTAGATTTGATTCTTTTCTTTGTATCATTCCATTCATCTTCATACTGAATCACGCACATGATGGATTCCATATCTGCAATATATTTAAAACAAATAATTAGACCTGTTGTTGACATTTTTTTTAATAACCAGTTTTCTATGTGTCATTTTGTATAGTTATTGTAATTTCTTTTTTTCCTCCTTTTGATCAGTTTTCTTCAATGCTATTTACTGTACTGGTTTCTTTACGAATAATCTTTTTTTATACTATTCATATCATTATTCAATGTCTCATGAAAATAATTGGTTTCCATAGTTATTTATATATATAGGACATGTCTATGGTGGGTACATTGGTTTTGTTCATAGTTATTTATATATATAGGACATGTCTATGGTGAGTACATTGGTTTTGTTCTTATGGTAGGAAATTTTTTACAACAATAATAAGTTAAATGGTGATCTATTAATATGAGTACATAGCAATAGTTAATATTTAGAGTGTGTTAGATTATTTGTAAATATATATTTTAATAATATTTTGGAATTAAATAATAATTTATTAAATCAATTATTTTGACTCCTCACTTAAGTTTCTTTTTTTTTTTGTGCAAATTGTTTCTGCAGTGTCTTTCTCAATCTCTTTCACTCATCTTCTAGTCCCTCCAATGAAGCTCCTGTGGATTTTTTCATCTCAGTCTCGTTCTTACATATTAGTGTATGGTAACAGTGAATGGCCGTTTTTAATAAATGTAAACGAAAAATAAATTTACTCAAATTTGAAACTTATGCCTCGCATGAAACCCGAAAAATTACTGTCTCACCCCCAAACAAAAAAAATCCTCTATATCTTTTCTGAAATTAGCTTCCCAGTCCCTCTATTTCCTCCTCAAGTCCATTCATCTCATTTTGAAAATGTGCTTTCAGGTATGAGTATAAATAATATATGTTTAAGTTTTATATTAAAATTGGTTTCTTGTTTTTCTCACTCCCAAAATCCATTAGGGTATCTTTTTCCTTTACAGGGTTGTAGTCAGATTCATCTCCCAACCAAATGATCAAATGGAGTATTGATTTATGTCTGGGTTGAAGTTGCACACTCAGTTCTTTACTATGCTACCCTGCGTGATCCCCTTCAACCTCATCTGCAGTTGAGGTATGTATGTTTACTTAAAGTTAGGGTTAGAAGAAGAGTTTGAAAATTGACAATTGTTAATGTGCACTTTAGCTTATTTTTTATTGTGTTCATGCTTTTGATTGATTGTTTTGAAAGTGGAGGAGGGTATGCAGATTTTGTGTAGTTAATTTTGGATAATCGATAGTGTTTTGATATATTGACAGAGAGGCAAGATAGTTTAGCAATAAAAGAAAATGAAAGAGAGGCAAGATAATTAGAATCATCTAAGCTATAAACTTTGTTGAAATCTTTGTGACATTTCATTTGTAATGTGTTTTGATGTCGTAGAAACTATATTCGCTATCTAGTTATGCCAATATTACTGATTTTATTATTTAAATGCCCGAATTTGCTATTTTTGCCCTACATGTAATCTTATGCTTGCTTGATACGTGATGTGTGGTCCAATTTGATCTCTTGTACTCTTTGAATTGCACTAGTACTCACTGCTCACATTCGTATAACAGTAGTGTATTACTACTTTTATGACTAAATATGCTCAGCTTCTCATTTTTTAAACTCTGTTATCTTTTATTTCATTATCAACATTAGTCATTAGTAATGATTGCTCTTCGACTATCTTTCCCTGTTTAATACGGTGGCAAGGTGAACACAGTAAACCCTCCTTTAAACATCACTTATATTGTTTACAAGTCAATAAAATTAATATAAGAATATATATAAGTAATTTGTGTATCACTTGAATGAAAATATGCACGTCCATTTTTTACTTATGCAGTAGGAGATATTCAATTCTTACGCATAATAGATATAGAGATGGTGAAAGAAGTTAGTCTATGCACTTCTTTGAGTCTTGGAAGACCACCTTATCTCTCCAAGAATCATGGCTCTGTTTGACCAGGGATTGTATACTCTAGTAGCCAAATTTTGGCTCACCAAAAGAGGACTATTGCTCGTGAGCTCTACATTGACAAAATCAAGGTAATATTATATAGAACTATATAAATCATTTATATAGATTCATTCTACTTACCATTGTTAACTAGTTATATCAAGTCATGTTTTTTAGCTTTTTCTTTGTTTTACATCTTTGATTTATTTTAACTAGTTATAGAACTATATAATTTATTTATACATATATATGTAAACACATATATATGAATCACTTACTTGGGTAAAGCTCACATGTACGATATTAACAGTACATGAACAAAGATGACATATGTATTTTGTTTGTATTTCCTTTTCATTGATCATTTAAATAAAAAAAATGACGTGAAATTGGTATACGTATAAATATGCATTAATTATACCGAGATATAGACTCACCAAAATTCATATATATATAAAATACTGAATATAAATATTACATATATGTAACGTATCAAGATATAGGCTCACCAAAGTTCACATGTATATATATAGAATGCTGAATATAAATATATATACATATATATAACATACCTGTATTGTATTGACGGAGTGAGACAAAAATTAAAAATTGAGGAATATACTAAAAGGGCCTTTGGGTCCAAAGTAAATTAAAACTTGCTTTGCACTTAAAAATATCTAAATAACATATACATATATATATATATGTTGTGCGTACAATGCAAAAGTTAAATGGGTATATATAATACACTTCTTTCGAGTTATATAATTCAATTTTAAATAGGAATTGAATTATAAAATAAATATCGTAGATACTATCTTTAATTTTAATTGAATAATTTAAATTAAATTTGAGAAAGTATTTGATAAAAGATAAATTATTATTCTTCACGTTTTGGAATAAATAATTGAAATATTAGCCAAATAATCTTTTTATTTATAAAAGATAATAAAAAGATCCCAAAATTCAATTTTATCAAAAAAAAAAAAATGATAAAATTCCAAAGCCATACAAAAAGTAACAAAATTTTCAAATGAGCTCACTAAAATTAATCTTGGAATATTAAAGAGGTCATTAACCTCACAAAAATCTCAAAAATGGTAATTGTACCTAAACAATTAAATAGTGCACTAAAATTCAAAGCCATAACAAATTAAATGACATTCTAAAAAAGAGAAGTTATTCACCTCATAAAAAAATTAAAATGGGAACTACGTTTGAATTGATTTTTATAAAAGGATACGTAGGTAACTTAGTTCCTAAGACTAAGTGCAGTCGCCGATACTGCAAAATGGTATAAAATATAAATCTCAAAATTTCATAAAAGGTCATATATCTAAGAATTTTTTCAAATTTTCGAATAGCCAAGGATTCCTGAAAGTGGTCATCTACTAGAATCTTTATATTCAAATTTTAAAATATTGTATTCTGAACTACAAGTGGCTTGATCCTTCACAAAGAAGGTATGTAGGCAGCTCGGTTAATTAAATTGACTGACTTTAGCTGCAATTCCAAATTCACCCTTAATTTTTCCCAAATTATTTCAAATCATTTAATATCATCGTAATTGCGATCAAAGGGTATTTTCTTTAAATAAAAGGATTGTAATTAAGAGATTATTTTTATAATCTTGGATGGGTCGAACTTAAATTAATAAAATCTTATGTTATAAATTTTGCATAGGTGAAATTGTATTTTGCATTTATTTTTAATATTCTAAATGTAAACTTTTTTTGCTTATCATAATTTTTGGCACGCCCTGTGGGACCCATTCTCCTTCTCATCTCCAATTATGATGACTATTATTTAACTTTAATTTTACGGTGCTAATCATGTTTACCGTTTTGTGGGAAAAAAAGGCACCACAAGTCATAGTTTACTTCCAGAAACTACCAACCTCTTCTGCCCAAGAAGGGAAAAAGAACCACTTCTTTGCAACATTCTCTATCGATTGAGCACCCATTTCATGTAGGGTACCCGAACCAATATAGAATGTGAAGACATCTATACCAGTTAGAAAGGCTTGAAGAGGGAAAAGTGTGAAGAGTATCCCTAAGACTACGCAAGCCTTGAGAGGCAAGGCAGCAAAGGGCTTCAAAAAGAGGCAAGCCCGGGCAATAAAAAGGTCTGCGACAAAGGTTGTCAAGACAGAAGTGAGGCTAACGAAGATTGGCTCCCCCGTAATGATCCAAAAGGAATGGGGCCATGAGCATATCTTGATTGGTTCCATTCTTATTTTCTTGCCCACTGTCGCCTCAGTGATGGTTATCTCTGCAGAGAAAACTGAGGCAACACTGACTTCTCAACCTCGGAGAGGTAGGAAGGCAACAAATGGCAGGAGGGGGACAACGACTTCACCTTCACCAACCCCTCTTAAAACGAGGGAGTTAGTAGGAGGCACGCCGATTAGGCCTCCGATCGTAATCCCTGTCAACCGCCAAGGTCAACAGGGGGCATTGGCTGAGATCAATGAACACCCTTTATTAGATGAGGGTGTAAGACGCTTTTCTTCTTCCCAAAGAAGGCTAGAAGTGACAGTGTAAGGGTTCCCAAAGCAAGCCCTAACTCATTCCGAAAAAGAACAGGGTGACTGGATGTTCCTCTAGGGATACCGACCAACAAGGGTCACTTCAACTGTTAAGCCTACCTCCTACACGGGCCTTGTAACTCGATTAAGAGCTCGTGCCATGCGTACAATTTTCGTTCAGGAATCAATGAACACCTTTGTTCAAAAAGTTCAGGAAGAGAGGTGTTGCACATCTGAACACTCTTTAGAAGACACTCCCTTTATTGAACACAGTGCTGGGATGTCTGCTGATCTCATTACTTAGTTCGAAGCACTAACCATTGGAAATGATAAAAATATGCCAGTGTTAGTAACTGGGGCAATCAGTAATGAAGAGAAGATTCAGGAACTACAAAGATTATTGGCCGAGAGGGATGAAGAAGTAGCCAGACTCTCAACACAATTATCTCATCAAGCTAATATGAGACAAAAGGAGAGTGAGGTTGGACAACATTCCTCGTCTTCAGCGCCGCCTGTACGCAATACACAACCGCCACCACTCGGTGTGCAACCAACACTAACTGGTGTTCAACCTCAACAGGACCTGACGACTTTTATCATGGAGAGTATTCGGGAATATCAGGCTGCAACAATGCCTATTCTTGGATATCATAAGCCATACCCAGCTTACTATGACCAAATCCTATTTCCACCAAATTATGTCCGACAAAAATTTGATGGAATTAATGGTTCTCCCCATGAGCATTTGGCCTATTTCACCTTTGCATGTGGTGAATCTGCCCAATCCGACGGACTATTGATTAGACAATTCGTGCAATCGCTAAAAGAGGCAGCATTCACCTGGTATACTCAATTACCCCCAGGATTGATTAATACTTGGGACGACATGCAAAAAGCTTTTCTGGCACAATTTGTGAGCTCAAAGAAGTCCATAAGTCTCCATGACCTGGTGGAAACGAAGCAGCAAATAAGTGAGAGCGCTAATGAGTTCATAATTAGGTGGAGAAATCTCAATTTCCAATGTACAGAAAGGATATTGGAACAAGCGGCAGTTTCAATGTGTGTCAAAAACCTCAGCCCTGAGGTGGCAACTTTTGTGGGCACAGCAGAACCCAAAACTTTCAATGAGCTCGTCTTGAAAGCCTGTAATGTTGAGATAAAGATTTCTCGGCAAAAGGGTGGCAAACCCTCACCGAGATTGGAAAATAAAAAGTCGTTCAAGAATGGAGAATCAATGGCAACTTTTATCAATACCGGCAACAAAGATAAAGGGAAGGCACGAGAGTCACAAAAAAAATTAACTCTCAAAGAAAGGAAGGAAGTTAAATATTCCTTAGACGATGATGACGTGGACCAAATTTTCAATGAGTTGTTAAAAGCTAAGGTAATACGACTCCCCGAGCCAAAATGACCCAACGAGGGTTGTATGACAAATGATCTAAATTATTGTCGATACCACCAAATTGTCAGTCACCCACTGTTGGATTGCTACATCTTTAAAAATATTATTGAAGGCATTATCAAGAGAAAAGAGATTGAGATTGACTCTACTCTTGAGAAAGCGACAACAAATACAACCTCCTTAACTGAGAATGACCAAATACCAAAGGATCCCACACAAACGGACATAATTTCTGTGGCATTTGAAGTTGACAAGAAAGTTACAATAGTCCAAGAAAGTTACCCGAATGGGTTAGTGAAGCGGTTCATAAGAGGAATTGGGGACTTTTTGTCCAATAGAGAGAACAAGCAGTCATGGAAGTTGTTAAAGAATTCTACGCCAATTTTTTATCCCAAGAATGGCCCACTGAAGTGGTTATGCGTGAAATACCGGTCTCATTCTCCGTCGAAGAAATCAACAACTTGTTTGGGTCGAATGCCATTACTCCGCTCAAAAAGGGCAAGTGAGCGACGAGACTTTGAATGACATGATGACGGTGCTTGCCAAGCCAGGGTACGAATGGGATCTCGATAATTACGAAAATCTTCGCTTTCGGCGCACTGACTTGGAGCACGATTTGAAATGTCTGTATACATTCGTGTCAATTGCCCTATGCCCCACCTCGCATGATTCTACTGTCAGAAGAGACCGCGCATGGATGCTATACTGCATTAGAATGGGTTGGGATGTTGATGTAGGGACGGTCCTAGCCAAAGAAATTGATGAATGTGCGCACCGGGGGAAAGGGAAGTTATTTCTGCCAGCTACTATCACTGCTCTTTGTCGCGAGGCGGGTGTACCAATGTGGAAGGAAGGAGGATTGAATCCTCGGGGGCCTATCAGTTTTGGTCCACCTCGAGCTCCAAAAACAACTCCTGCCCCCGCAACGACCTCAGCCACGGAGCCTCCCGCAGATCGCTTTGCTCACTTTGAGCAAGTGCAGTAGCAAATGTGTGGCCGACTGCTTGAAATGTGGGACTATGAGCAAAAGCGCGACGCAGTCATGGAGCGTGCGTTTAAGAGGACAACGCCACGATTTGATCCTAAGTTCTCGCAATTCCCTCAGCACGTTCTAGACCCGTGGGGTGGACCATCAGCTTCGAATACGGAGGAGCCCCACGAGGACTCTGAGTAGAGGGAGTTTTCTAATATCTAATCTAATTTTTATTTTTCTGTTATGTGTCGTTTTTTTTTTAGTTTGTATTGTGCTAATTTAGCACAATACAAATTAAAAAAAAACGACACATAACAGAAAAATAGAAATTAGCTTATTAGCACAAAACAAACTAAAAAAAAAAACGACACATAACAGAAAAATAGAAATTAGCTTAGGTATTAGAAAACTCCCTCTACTCAGAGTCCTCGTGGGGCTCCTCCGTATTCGAAGCTGATGGTCCACCCCACGGGTCTAGAACGTGCTGAGGGAATTGCGGGAACTTAAGATCAAATCGTGGCGTTGTCCTCTTAAACACACGCTCCATGACTGCGTCGCGCTTTTGCTCATAGTCCCACATTGCATGCAGTCGGCCACACATTTGCTGCTGCACTTGCTTAAAGTGAGCAAAGCGATCTGCGGGAGGCTCTGTGGCTGAGGTTGTTGCGAGGGCAGGAGTTGTTTTTGGAGCTCGAGGTGGACCAAAACTGATAGGCCCCCAAGGATTCAATGCTCCTTCTCCTTCCACATTGGTACACCTGCCTCGCGGCAAAGAGCAGTGATAGTAGCTGGCAGAAATAACTTCCCTTTCCCCCAGTGCGCACAGTCAGCAATTTCTTTGGCTAGGACCGTCCCTACATCAACATCCTAACCCATTCTAATGTAGTATAGCATCCATGCGTGGTCTCTACTGACAGTAGAATCATGCGAGGTGGGGCATAGGGCAGTTTGCACGAATGTATACAGACATTTCAAATCGTGCTCCAAGTCATTGCGCCGAAAGCGAAGATTTCCATAATTATCGAGATCCCATTCGGACCCTGGCTTGGCAAGCACCGACATCATGTCACGTTCACTTGCCCTTTTTGAGCGGAGTAATGACATTCGATTGATTTTAACTCAAACAAGTGGTTGATTTCTTCAGCAGAGAATGAGACCGGTACTTCACGCACAACCACTTCAGTGGGCCATTCTTCGGATAAAAAATTGGCGTAGAATTCTTTAACAACTTCCATGACCGCTTGTTCTCTCTGTTGGACAAAAAGTCCCCAATTCCTCTTATGAACTGCTTCACTAACCCATTCGGGTAACTTTCTTGTCAACTTCAAATGCCACAGAAATTATGTCCCTTTGTGTGAGATCATTTGGTATTTGGTCATTCTCAGTTAAGGAGGTTGTATTTGTTGTCGCTTTCTTAAGAGTAGAGTCAATCTCAATCTCTTTTCTCCTGATCATGCCTTTAATAAATTTTTAAAGATGTAGCAATCTGACAGTGGGTGACTGACAATTTGGTGGTATCGACAATAATTTAGATCATTTGTCATACAACCCTCGTTTGGTCATTTTGGCTCGGGGAGTCGTATTGTCTTAGCTTTTAACAACTCATCGAAAATTTGGTCGACGTCATCATCGTCTAAGGAATATTTAACTTCCTTCCTTTCTTTGAGAGTTAATTTTTTTTGTGGCTCTCGTGCCTTCCCTTTATCTTTGTTGCCGGTATTGATAAAAGTTGCCATTGATTCTCCATTCTTGAACGACTTCTTGTTGTCGAATCTCGGTTAGGGGTTGCCACCCTTTTGCCGAGAAATTTTTATCTCAACAATACAGGCTTTCAAGACGAGCTCATTGAAAGTTTTGGGTTCTATTGTGCCCACAAAAGTTGCCACCTCAGGGTTGAGGTTTTTGGCACACATTGAAACTGCCGCTTGTTCCAATATCCTTTTTGGACATTGGAGATTGAGATTTCTCCACCTAATTATGAACTCATTAGCGCTCTCACTAATTTGCTGCTTCGTTTCCACCAGGTCATGGAGACTTATGGTCTTCTTTGAGCTCACAAATTGTGCCAGAAAAACTTTTTGCATGTTGTCCCAAGTATTTATCGATCCTGGGGGTAACTGAGTATACCAGGTGAATGCTGCCTCTTTTAGCGATTGCACGAATTGTCTAATCAATAGTCCATCTGATTGGGCAGATTCACCACATGCAAAGGTGAAATAGGCCAAATGCTCATGGGGAGAACCATTAATTCCATCGAACTTTTGTCGAACATAGTTTGGTAGAAATGGGATTTGGTCATAGTAAGCTGGGTATGGCTTATGATATCCAAGAATAGGCATTGTTGCAACATAATATTCCCGAATACTCTCCATGATAAAAGCCTTCAGGTCCTGCTGAGGTTGAACACCAGCTAGTGTTGGTTGCACACCGAGTGGTGGCGGTTGTGTATTGCCTACAGGCGACGCTGAAGACGAGGAATGTTGTCCAACCTCACTCTCCTTTTGTCTCATATTAGCTTGATGAGATAATTGTGTTGAGAGTCGGGCTACTTCTTCATCCCTCTCGGCCAATAATCTTTGTAGTTCCTGAATCTTCTCTTCATTAATGATTGCCCTAGTTACTAACACTGGCATATTTTTATCATTTCCAATGGTTAGTGCTTCGAATTGAGTAATGAGATCAGCAGACATCCCCTCACTGTGTTCAATAAAGGGAGTGTCTTCTAAAGAGTGTTCAGATGTGCAACACCTCTCTTCCTGAACTTTTTGAACAACGGTGTTCACTGATTCCTGAACGGGAATTGTACGCATGGCACGAGCTCTTGATCGAGTTACAGGGCCCGTGTAGGAGGTAGGCTTAACAGTTGAAGTGACCCTTGCTGGTCGGTATCCCTGGAGGAACATCTAGTCACTGTGTTCTTTTCGGAATGAGTTAGAGCTTGCTTTGGGAACCCTTACACTGTCACTTCTAGCCTTCTTTGGGAAGGAGAAAGGCGTCCTACACCCCTCATCTAATAAAGGGTGTTCATTGATCTCAACAAATGTCCCCTGTTGACCTTGGTGGTTGACAGGGATTTCGATCGGAGGCCTAATCGGCGTGCCTCCTACTAACTCCCTCGTTTTAAGAGGGGTTGGTGAAGTCGTTGTCCCCCTCCTGCCTTTTGTTGCCTTCCTACTTCTTCGAGGTTGAGAAGCCGGTGTTGGCTCAATTTCCTCTGTAGAGATAACTATCACTGAGGCGACAGTGGGCAAGAAAATAGGAATGGAACCAATCAAGATACGCTCATGGCCCCATTCCTTTTGGATCATTACGGGGGAGCCAATCTTCGTTAGCCTCACTTCTGTCTTGACAACCTTTGTCGCAGACCTTTTTATTGCCCGGGCTTGCCTCTTTTTGAAGCCCTTTGCTGCCTTGCCTCTCAAGGCTTGCGTAGTCTTAGGGATACTCTTCACACTTTTCCCTCTTTCAGCCTTTCTAACTGGTATAGATGTCTTCACATTCTATACTGGTTCGGGTACCCTACATGAAATGGGTGCTCGATCGATAGAGAATGTTGCCAAGAAGTGGTTCTTTTTTCCTCCTTGGGCAGAAGAGGTTGTTGGTAGTTTGTGGAAGTAAATTGTGACTTGTGCTGCCGTTTTTTCTCCTGAAAACGAAAAACATGATTAGCACCATAAAATTAAAGTTAAATAATAGTCATCATAATTGGAGATGAAAAGGAGAATGGGTCCCACCGGGCGTGCCAAAAATTATGATAAGCAAAAAATTTTACATTTAGAATATTAAAAATAAATGCAAAACACAATTTCACCTATGCTAAATTTATGACATAAGATTTTATTAATTTAAGTTTGACCCATCCAAGATTATAAAGATAATATCTTAATTACAATCTTTTTGTTTAAAGGAAGTATCATTTGATTCCAATTACAATGATATTAAATAATTTGAAATGATTTGGGGAAAATATAGGGTGAATTTAGAATTGCTGCTGAATTCAATCAATTTAATTAACCGAGCTGCCTATATACCTTCTTTGTGAAGGATCAAGTCACTTCTAGTTCAGAATACAGTATTTTAGAATTTGAATATAAAGATTCCGGTAGATGACCACTTTCAGGGAATCCTTGGCTATTTGAAAATTTGGAAAAATTTCTAAGTGTATGACCTTTTATGGAATTTTGAGATTTATATTTTATACCATTTTGCGGTATCGGCGACTGCACTTAGTCTTAGCAACTAAGTTACCTACGTATCCTTTTATAGGAATCAAGTCAAACGTAGTTCCGATTTTAATTTTTTTATGAGGTGAATGACTTCTCTTTTTTAGAATGCCATTTAATTTGTTATGGCTTTGAATTTTAGTGCACTATTTAATTTTTTAGGTACAATTACCATTTTTGAGATTTTTGTGAGGTTAATGACCTCTTTGAAATTTTGTGAGGTGAATGACCTCTTTAATATTCCAAGATTGATTTTAGTGAACTCATTTGGAAAATTTGTATCATTTTGTATGGCTTTGGAATTTTACCACTTTTTTGTGATAAAATTGAATTTTGGGATCTTTTTATTATTTTTTATAAATAAAAGGATTATTTGGCTGATGTTTTAATTATTTATTTCGAAACTTGAGGAATAATAATTTATCTTTTATTAAATATTTTTTCAAATTTAATTAAAATTAAAGATAATATCTAGGATGTTTATTTTATAATTCAATTCCTATTTAAAATTGAATTATATAACTGGAAAACAGTGTATTATATATACTCATTTAACTTTTACACTGTACGCACAACATATATATACGTATATGTTATTTAGATATTTTTTAGTGGAAAGCAAGTTTTAATTTACTTTGGACCCGAGGGCCCTTTTGGTATATTCCTCAATTTTTAATTTTTGTGTCTCACTCTAATATAATATAGGTACATTACATTTATGTATATATACAGTAGAACCTCTATCCAAGAATACACTTGGGACCAAGAAAATAATATTCTAATTGAGAGGTTATAACTAAATAGAGTTACACTTAAAAAAAAATATCAAAAAATATCAATGTAACAAAATTACCAATAAACAATTCTTAATACTATATTATATTAGAATTATTTTCGAGTACATATAATATTTATACATGTACTATAATTTGAAATAAAATTATTAATTTTATATAAATAAATTTATAAAATATATGTATATATTTTTTAAGATGTAATTATTCTTATATAGAGGTATATTTTATTAATACAGGACTTAAAAAATGTATAACTAATTACAATATAGAGGTTATTCTTATTTATAACTGCCCCAAATTGGAACTTCATTTTTTTATAACAAATTAGAGGTTATTCTTGAATAGAGTATTCTTAAATAGAGGTTCTACTGTATTTATATTGAGCATTCTATATATATATATGAATTTTGGTGAACCTATATCTCGGTACGTTACATATATGTATATATATATATATTTATATTCAGCATTCTATGTAAATATATATGAATTTTAATGAGCCTATATCTCTGTATAATCATATTTATATGTATACCAATTTCACGTTATTATTGAGTAAAATTTTTAAGAGCCTTGAAACCCTAGGGAAAAGCATCACTTACTTCCATAACCTGCGCATCAAGAAGTCCGGCAGATACGGCTCGAAAACCCAATTGGCGGTTTTGAAGGTCAAGCGACGATATTAATGTCACCTTAGTACGGAGAGTTGTTATGATTTTGTAATTTTTATGACTTTCGTAATTTTTTTTCCTAAGGGTATATAATTTTTCAACTATCTATGTATAATGCCACATCATTAATTTAACAGTCAACTTTAGTCAATTTTAACAGAATTAGATAGAAGGATTATACTATTCCAACTGATATATTTTAGGGGTATTTTAACTACACTTATAGATTAAGGGACATAATAGTATATTGTCATAAGTACAGGGGGTGAAAAAGCTAATTATTCATAAATAAATTATACCTTAATTGTATTTCACTTTTGGGAGGAGCACATTACAACAAAGTTTCTTTAGGCACAAAGCTCTAAAAAAACTGAGACCAATAATATATATCTATTATTTTTGATTTATTTTCCTTTTCTCTCATATATACATTAACGATTTGTTTACTCGCAACTTTCATAAGTGATATATTTAGTGCAGTGTAAAAATTAATGTACTCTAGTTCGTAATTAGAGGTTATATTTTAGAACGATAACTTTATGGAGATGAGGATATTCAATTTTTTTTTTTGGAATGAGGGCATTCCATGGATGAGAACATCTATTTTTTTGTGGAATAGGGGCATTCCATAGATGAGAGCATCTATTTTTTTTTGTGGAATGGGAGCATTCCGTGGATGAGAGCATTCAATTTTTTATAGAATGGGGGCATTCCATAGATGAGAGCATCCAAATTTTGGTGGAATGAGGGCATTTCATGAATGAGAGCATCCAAATTTTGGTGGAATGAGGGCATTCTATGGATGATGGCATCCAATTTCATTTATAGAATGAGGGCATTCTGTAAATGAATAGAGAGAAATAGGAATGGGAGAGGAACAAGATATACATCAAAAGAAAAACAAATAGGAATGATTTCATTTATGAATTCATCAGGTAACTCTAATGCGTGCCTTCTTTCCAAATCCTCAAAATGGGTCATTGATTCTGGTGCCACAGATCATATGACAGGTAATTCCAATCTCTTTTCAACTTTATAGTCTTAGAGTCCCACGTCTATTGTTACCTTAGCTAATGGATCACCATCTTCTGTTCTCGGATCTGGCACTGTTATTCCTACACCTCTGCTCACTTTGTCATCAGTCTTACATTTACCTGATTTGTCCTTTAATTTGCTTTCTGTTAGTCAACTCACTCATAATCTAAATTGTTACATCTCATTCTTTCCTGATCATTGTTTGTTTCAAGATCTTATGACGAAGAAGATTATTGGTAAAGGACATGAATCTGGTGGTTTGTATGTTCTTGACCCACTTCCGCCAACCTCTATTGCTTGTTCGAGTGTTACTTATGCTTTTGAGGCTCATTGTCGTTTAGGTCATCCATCCCTTCATTTGCTCAAGAAATTTTGTCCTCAATATAGTAATTTATCTTCATTAGATTGTGAGTCATGTCAGTTTGCCAAACATCATCGTGTTAGTTTGAGTCCTCGCGTCAATAAACGTGCTAGTGTTCCTTTTGAGTTAGTTCATTCTGATGTTTAGGGTTCTTCTCCTATTTTGTCTCAACTTGGATTCAGGTATGTTGTTACTTTTGTGGATGATTATTCTCGTGTAACTTGGTTATATTTAATGAAAAATCGTTCTGAGTTGTTTTCTATATTCTGTGCTTTTTGTGCTGAGATTCAAAATCAATTTAACTTATCTGTTCGTACTTTGAGAAGTGATAATGCCAAAGAGTACACATCTACCCAATTTCAATCTTACATGACCTCTAATGGCATGCTTCATGAAACTTCTTGTGTTGATACTGCACCTCAAAATGGTGTCGCAGAACGTAAAAACAGGCATCTTCTTGAAACTGCACGTGCCCTTTTGTTTCAAATGAAAGTTCCTAAAACTTTTTGGGCCGATGCAGTTTTCATTGCATGCTTTCTTATTAATCGCATGTCATCATCTATCCTTAATGGTGAAATCTCCTTTAAATTTTTTTTCCTAATAAGTCATTGTTTCCAGTTGCTCCTCGAGTATTTGGCAATGTGTGTTTTGCTCGTGATGTCCGCCCATCTATCACCAAATTAGACCCTAAGGCACTAAAGTGTGTTTTTCTTGGTTATTCTCGTCTTCAGAAAGGGTATAGGTGTTATTGTCCTGATCTCAATAAATATCTTGTTTCTATTGATGTTACTTTTGTAGAAAATACACCTTATTTTTCAGCTTTCACTACTCCTACTAGTCAGGGGGAGGATAATGATTTGTTGGTATATTCTATCACATCCTCTGTGCCTGCTACATGTTCTGACGAGTCTCTTGTTCTTTTACCTACCTCGGTCATAACCCCCCACAATGTCTACACCTCCACCCCCTCCGCCACCTCCTCCACCGCTCCCACTCCCTCGGCCTCCTATAGTGTACACTAGGCGCCCCCCTCCACCTCCTGTGTCATGTCCTGCACCTGAATCTTCGTCATTGGATCCATAAATCAAAGATGATCTGCCCATTGCACTACGTAAAGGTAAACGCCAATGTACTTTTCCTATTTCTTCTTTTGTGTCTTATAATCATCTATCCTCTTCTTCTTGCTCTTTTATTGCTTCTCTTGATTCTATCAATATTCCTAAAACTGTTCGTGAAGCAATGTCTCATCCTGGTTGGCTTGCTGCAATGATCGAAAGATGAATGCTTTAGTTGCAAATGGTACTTGGGTCTTGGTTGATTTACCTTCCGGAAAACAGGCCATCGGGTACAAATGGGTGTTTACGGTTAAATTCAATCCAGATGGCACAATTGCTCGCTTAAAGGCCCGTCTTGTTGCCAAGGGTTATGCTCAAACCTATGAAGTGGACTATTGTTATACTTTTTCTCCTGTTGCTAAACTCACATCTGTTCGACTGTTCATTTCCATGGCAGCTACTCATCATTGGCCTTTGCATCAGCTTGATATTAAAAATGCTTTTCTTCATGGCGATCTTGAGGAAGAAGTTTATATGGAGCAACCTCCTGGGTTTGTTGCTCAGGGGGAGTTAGGGCGAGTTTGTCATCTTCGCAAATCTTTATATGGATTGAAATAAAGCCCTCGTGCTTAATTTGGTAAATTTAGTCAGACTGTTGAGAAATTTGGTTTGTTGAAAAGTAAGTCAGATCATTCTGTGTTTTATAAAAGATCAACTGCTAGTTTCATTTTATTAATGGTGTATGTTGATGACATCGTTATTACTGGAAATGATACTGAAGGCATATCATCCCTTAAGTCTTTCATTCACACCCAGTTTAACACGGAAGATTTAGGGGAGCTCAAGTATTTCTTGGGTATTGAAGTTACTCGGAGTAAACAAGGTATTTTTTTGTCTCAAAGAAAGTATGTACTTGATTTGCTAACTAAGACAGGAAAATTGGGAGCAAAACCTTGTAATGCTCCAATGAATCCAACTGTGCATCTTACACGTGGTGGGAAACCATTTGAAGATCCTGAGAAATATTGCAAGTTATTTGGAAAGTTGAATTATCTAACTGTGACTCGTCTAGATATTGCATTCCCGGTTAGTGTCATTAGTCAGTTCATGTCTTCTCCAACAATTGATCATTGGGCAGCATTAGAGCAAATTTTATGTTACTTGAAAGGAGCATTAGGACGAGGTATAATTTACAAGGATCATGGACATACCCATATAGAGTGTTTCTCTGATGCAAATTGGGCAGACTCCAAGGTAGATAGACGATCCACTTCAGGATATTGTGTATTTGTTGGGGGTAATCTGGTCTCTTGGAAGACTAAGAAACAAAATGTTGTATCTAGATCCAGTGCTGAATCAGAATAGAGTTATGGCACAGTCTGTGTGTGAGGTAATATGGATTTATCAGCTTTTGACTGAATTTGGGTTTAAGACTTCTATTCCAACAAAATTGTGGTGTGATAATCAAGCTGCTCTTCATATTGCCTCAAATCCCTTATTCCACGAGCGAACTAAGCACATTGAGATTGATTGTCATTTTGTTCGTGAAAAAATTCAACAAGGTCTGATCTCCACAGGATATGTGAAAACCAGAGAACAACTAGGAGATATTTTTACAAAAGCTTTGAATGGGATGCGGGTTGACTATCTTTGTAACAAGCTGGGCATGATTAACATCTATGTTCCAGCTTGAGGGGGAGTGTTAGAGTATTAGCTGTATATTAGGTGTAAAAGAATTAGGGTAACTTGTATTTAGTAGTTTCCTATTTTGTTGGTAGTTTCCTATTTTTTAGTCTCCTAGCTTTGTATATAAATATGTATTATTCTATGAAATATATACACAATTCGATTCACTATTTTCTACAAATACTTACCCTTGAAGCTTTTTTGATTGTTGCCAAAAAGTATCGTATGTATTTTTTTCTCCGTGTTTCTTTTCTCTCTTTCTTAGACTTTTTTTTCAAAGTGTTGATCCATTTTCTGTTCTCAACTACTCCTATTTGTAAAGCTTATTTTTAATTTAATTTTTATATTTTTTTTATCAACCTCACCACCCATGTAACGTAATGAGTGAGGGAAAATAGGAAAGTGGACAGTTAAAGAGTAGAGAGACTCTCCTAATTTGACTCTCTTAATTTGACTGATTATTATTTTTTTTATTATTATTATTTTAAAACCAATTATTCCCCTTTTAAAAGAAATAATGAAATAATAATTTTATTTATTTTTCGTTTAACACATGTTTCAATTTTTCTCCTACAATTTCATTTTGTTGCACAACTTATAACAAAATTTGAAGAGCAATGGGAAAATGGTCTAATATCCTGTGGAGATCATGCTGAGAGGCTTTTCCTAACTATCTTCATGCTATTGCTACCTTCATTGTTTATGTTAGTTTGTCCATCTCTTTTTGTGCATTTGTGTGCTCTTGGAACTTCTAGTTTCCTGTCTATCTTTGCTTATTATTATTATTTTTTTTTTCAGTATTCTCACTTCCATTGTAACTTATGTCTTTCTCTCTCCACCCCAAAATTACTTGGCCAAAGATTGTAGCAAAGAAGCTGCTTAGAAATCTTAAACTCGGTGTTTTACATTATTAAAGCTTTAATATTTCTTTAAAACCAAAACCACTCATATGATATGTTAAAATGCCACAGTGCCAGTGGGTTATGAATTTTTATTGTAGAATATTTATTGTTTATCAATATTTTTACAAGGAGGGATAAGGGGAACAAACTGTATTTCAGGTTGTGTAATCTTCATGCATTTTCCTTCGATGTGGGCAACTCTTTTATGAATTGTGTATATTCTCTCACACACTTTCTCGCAACATATTATTTGGATCTGCTTTTTTGCAGCAAAACTAGCCCTTCAGAGATAGTGATCATGGGCTGGGTATCGTTGAGAAGTTAGTTAATGTAATGTCTACTAGTTGTACAAACCAAGAATTTATACTACTAATTGGGTTCTGATATGAGGGACAACATAGGCTTCTTATTTATGAGTACATGAACGATAGATCGTTAGTAACATTTACTTTTCTTTTGACCTTCGTGAGACCGAATAATAGAAATTGTTTTGGGGAAGAGGGCTATTCAAAGAATGCCAATAAGCCAAAGTTGCTTATGGCCATGGTGATGGTCGTAGGAAGTTACAAAGAAAGGCATTCAAGAGGAACTTTAACTATGAAGGAAGTTATGCTACATTTGAAGGAAGTGTTTAGGTCTAAGTTCCTCCACTTATGGGTGTTCATCCCATTTAGTCCGAACTATTTTGTTTATAGTGCATCCGATTCGCACTAAGTGTGGATTTCATGTTTTTGGATCTAATTCAATCTGCACAATAATTCGAATTCAATTTGCAAAAATACGGATTAGATTGGTTATTTTAGATTTGTTACTTTCAATATTAAATTATTTTATACATGAAAATATATATTTTCTTTTTCACATAACTAGCAACAAAATAAAACAAATTGTTAAAGATAAGTTTTTAATAATTTGTTTGAGGATAGTAGCAGTGATACCCGATCTGCTTTACATATATCAAATATAATTTTTTTTTAAGATATATATATAAAATAATATTTTGGAATATTTTTCAACATATAGATAAAAAATCTCATTTTAATTTAATATTAAATTGTGTATTAATTAAATTTAATATATTTATCTTATATAGGTGCATTTTTCTTTTAATCACTTGGTCATGTTAAGATACAAAGATTTCAAAAGCTATCAACAAATGGTGTTTTTTAATGAGATGAAGGTGTTGTTTGAGGATGTTATAGTTTTATTATTTTAAATTTTTGGAGGCAGTTTTGTCGCATGAACTATCCTTGTTCGAGGAGGTGTCTGACAATGGATTGATGCATTGTTATTCATGTGTGATTTTGATCACCATGTAATAAAAAGAATAAAATAAAACAAATTATTATTATTTTATGTCTCCAACAACAAATTAAAATAAATAAAATAATAAATAACAAATTAAAAAGAAGAAAAAAAATTGTATGTATAAAGAAATGTTTAATTTTGTTTTAATATGTATGTAGAAAAAAAATTATATGTAAGAATGAAATATACATTTGATCTATTAAGTTTTGAAATATATTTTTATTAATCTGCACAAGTACGAATTTTGAATTTTCTCGGTTACTTTTACATGTCAATCAACATTCAATACGCATAAGTATGGATTTTGAATTTTCTAATCCAATCCAATCTGCACAAGTGCAAATATCCACACTTTACGAATTTGATTGAATTAAATCGACTATTTTATGAACACCTCCCATCCAAATTTATTTAGGAATAGGAAATTGATAACATGTAATAGTATATTCAATAATTAATTTTTCAACTCTTTATTTGCAATTAAAATGTAAATAAAGAAGTGAGACGAGAATTTAATTAGAGATATTTTTGTTTCCAGGGACAACCATATCATCCTTAGCATTCCTTTTAGCTCATCCATGTGTGAGGATGTTTGGTATTGGAAAAAGGAAGCATCTCGTTTTTACTCTGTTAAAAGCTCATATCAGTACCTTTAAGATTTGAGACGAGATTGGAATGTTCAATTGGAATATGACTTGTGGAAGCAACTGTGGAAGCTCAAGGTCCCTTCGAAAGTGATCTATTTTGCTTGGTGTGCACTGTCAAGGTGTCTTACTACTCGAACACAATCAAGATAAATATCAAGTTCATGTATCAGCAACTATGACGAGATTGAGCATATCTCCATTGATCAAGAACATTATGTGCTAAAGTAACAACATCGGCAGCAGATCACGAGCAATTCTTCCATAAAAGCTCATTACAAACTTTCCAAATTGACCATCCCACCATCAAAAATTCTTTTATCACTCCACCTCTATTTTTTTTTTACCAAAACTTAACAAACCAGTCACTAAAAACTGTAGCAGCGGAAGGAAAAAGATCAATTGCAAATCTGTTCCAACATGACCGAGCAAAGGGAGCAAAGGGGCAATTAACAAGAACATGGAGAATTGATTTAACCTCTCCACTGCAGAAGATACACTGCATATCAACAGGGACATGCTTGTTGTATATCTATTTAATTAAATTTGATATATTTATCTTATATAGTTGCGTTTTTATTTCACTCACTTGATCATGCTAAAATACAAGGATTTCAAAAGCCATCAATGAAAGGTGTTTTTTAATGAGATAGGGGTGTTGTTTGAGGATGTTATAGATTTATTGTCTAAATTTTTGGAGCAATGTTGTCCCATGAGCTATCCTGTTCGAGGAGGTGTCGCTGTCGATTGTGGATTGCTGCATCGTTAATCATGTGTGATTTTGATCACCATGTAATAAAAAAATAAAATTAAATAAATTATTGTTATTTTATGTCTCTAACGACAAATTAAAATAAATAAATTAACAAATAACAAATTAAAAGGAAGAAAAAAAAATGTACGTATAAAGAAATATTTAATTTTATTTTAAATTGTTAGTAGAAATAAAATTATATATAAGAATGAAATATACATTTGATCTATTAAGTTTTGAAATATATTTGTATTATATGTCAATTAATATCCAATTCGCGTAAGTACGGATTTTGAATTTTTCTAGTTAATTTTACATGTCAATCAACATTCAATCCGTATAAGTACAAATTTTAAATTTTCTAATCCAATCCAATCTGCACAAGTGCAGATCCCCATACTTTACAAATTGGATTGAATTGAATCGACTATTTTATGAACACATCCCCTCCTAATTTAGGAAATTGATAACATGTAATAGTTAGTATATTGAATAATTAATTTTTCAACTCTTTATTTGCAATTAAAATGCAAATAAAGGAGTGAGACGAGGATTTAATTAGAGATATTTTTGTTTCCAGGGACAACCATATCATCCTTAGCATTCCTCTTAGCTCATCCATGTGTGAGGATGTTTGGTATTGGAAAAAAGAAGCATCTGGTTTTTACTCTGTTAAAAGCTCATATCAGTACCTTCAATATTTCAGAGAAGATTGGAATGTTCAATTGGAATCTAACCTATGGAAGCAATTGTGGAAGCTCAAGGTCCCTCCGAAAGTGATCCATTTTGCTTGGCATGCACTGTCAGACTGTCTTGCTACTCGAACACAGCTATACATCAAGCATGTCCCTATTGATATGCAGTGTATCTTTTGTAGTGGAGACATTGAATCAATTCTCCATGCTCTTGTTAATTGCCCATTTGCTCGTTCATGTTGGAACAGATCTGCAATTGATCTTTTTCCTTCTGCTGCTACGGTTTTTAGTGACTGGTTTGCTAAGTTTTGGTAAAAAAATAAAAAGGGGTAGAGCGGTAGAAGAATTTCTGATGGTGGGATGGTCAATTTGGAAAGCTCGTAATGAGCTTTTATGGAAGAATTTCTCGCGGTCTACTACTGATGTTGTTAATTTAGCACATAACTTTCTTGATTAATGGAGATATGCTCAATCTTGTCGTATTGAGCTACTACTACACGAATCAGATATTGTTGGCAGCAAAGATTGTTGGACTAAACCTGTGTTAGATGCGATCAAGATTAATGTAGATGAAACTACTTTTCTGCAAAAAACTCATATGGAACTGGTTTTATTGCTAGAAATTGTGATGGTGTTGTCATGGAGGCTTTTGCTACGTATTCAATTGGTGGTTTGAAAGCAACAGTGGCTGAAATGATGAGTATTAAGGAGACTGATTATTTTGTTGTCATTCAGGCTCTTAATAGCTCTATTGACATGCCATCTATCTTTGGTCTTCTCGTTCAAGATTGCAAAAATCTCTTATTTTCTTTGAATAATGTTAAAGTTTGTCATGTTAAATGATATGCTAACAAAGCCACACATTTTTTAGCTTATAGTTCTTGTTATTGGTCTGGTCGTATGTTTTCTGAGAGCAATATTCCTTCTGCTCTTCAGTCTATTGTAATAGCGAATTTAGCTATTTAATGAAGTTTCTACTTTCATTAAAAAAATGGATTTTTTCAATATTATACCTAAAATTGATTTTATTTACAAAAATACCTTTAAGAAAATTATTTGATAAATACCGTTGTACCACGTTAGCATACCACCGAAATTCAAAACAATTATCGAAAATTGAAAAAATTGTAAAAATTTCGGTTTCAAAATTTTTTTCTTTTTGGGAGTTTTTTTTAAAAAAGCAACTATTTAGTTGCTTTTAATGTGAATAAGATATCAATTAGTTACTTTTCCATTAAAAAATTTAATTAAAAAATTTACACATATATAAATAAAAAAATAACCATTTAATATGTGAGAAACATATATTTTTCTGTCTCCAAAAAAGGACGACTAATATTAAAAGTAACTTTTTTGCTTCTTTTTAATATTTTGTTAATATAAAATAATAAAACTTTAAACTTAATAATATTTAACATAACAAGTAATATCATAAATTACTATATTTTTTTTCTTATATTGTATTTTTTAGTAATTTATGAAGTTGTTTGATAATATTGAATTTTGTTTAAACTTCATCATTGTTTACTTAATGATTAAAAGAAACTAAAATGTTACCATATTGATTTTGGTTAATATTTTTTGGGAACAACGAATAAACATATACATATGCTTTTTACATATTAAAATGATAACTTTAAAAGTAAATTACAATGGTGTAATTTTTGAGACTAAACAATTATTAGTGTTGTAAAAAAAATTGTTTACACATATAATAAAAGTTAAAAGAGAATTCTTTTAATATTAAAAGTTAATTACATATAAATGTCAAAGTAATAATAAAAAAAAGTTTTGATGTGACTGTTGAAAGTTTTTTTTTCCTTTTTTGATTAAAATGTCAAAATTTTGATAAAATTTAAGTAAGAAAAAAAATAAAGAAAAAAGAATTTCTTTTTTTAAAAAAAAAAAATGAGCGAGATGTTGTTTATTTATTTGACTATAAGTGAGAGCTTAGGGCAGCTAGCATGCGTGTACTAGAGAGTCCAATAAATAAGAGATACCATTTTGAGTGATAGTACATGAGAGTTGATAGTGTGAAAGACCTCCATTCTAAAAAAATTGAATATCGATATGTGTGTATAATTATTAAAAAAAATTCTAATATTAATATAAAAGCGTATTTATATAATTATTATTTTCAAATGTACGTATTTCTACCCAAATAATTCAAAAAAAATGCAATATTATTTTTTTTTTGGTTTATTTACCCATTTTTTTTTTGGTGTCAAGGTTTACATCCCGACAAAGGGATGTCATTGAGAAACTTTGGGCTTCTATACGAAAACAATACGCACGTAGAAAGCAAGGGAAATCAATTAATGGGAAACTTGATGTAAATGGCCTTAAATGGCTGCAACAAAAGTATGCTGGTGAAAAGAACAATATACGACGTGCAGTTGGTGGAAGTGGAGCTCGTCGTGCTCAGCAGTGGCTTGGTTGAAAGTTAAGGAGTTTTTTTGGGGTGCAGATGACAGCCATTCTTTGACTGAGAGATAGTAAAAACTGTAACTGTTGTTTAAAGAATATGTGGTTGCATTGTAAAATTACATTAGTATAGAAAATTATCACATCATTATGTATATTGAAGAAATCACAAAGCATGTGGCTGGAATTTAGCCTCGAATATAATAGTGCCAGAATGGTCTTGATTAGTCAATTGCAAATGGCAGAAGCTCGATCTTATTGCTCTCATTTTGTATTTGTACATCCGTATTCTGTATAGAATAGTTACATTGTAGCCGGAATAATAGAGTAAAAGCTACCAATAACCACCACAAGAACAAATTCCTTCTCTGAAATGGTGAAATCGATTACGATCTCTTACTACTATTATCCTGCCATAAATTTTTGACAGAAGCTTGGTTGCAGCATGACAATCGTCACAAACTCTCAGATTCTTGATAATCCTCATTGGAGTACCTGCAGCTGTACTGATAAGACCGAATGCCATGGCTAATTTTTCACTATGATGATTAAGAGCAGTTTCCTTTTCTTCATCATCAATATTCTGCAACACAACCGATGTGTCAGGACAATAACCAGCCTGTTTCAACCTCATGCTCATCTCAGCCAACATTTCATATATTTTTCCTGTTTGTGGGTGTGTCTTATCTCCCATTACAAAGTCATAAACTAAACCATTTACTTCAATTGAGCTAAGTCCTAGTTGCTTCTTGATTCCGCTGTCTTGCATAGCCATTCTAACTGAGGCAACGCCATCCCATCTATTCGAAGCAGCATAAATGTTTGACATCAACACATTATAACCTCTATTCTGAGGTTCCAGCTCAAGGAGGTGTTTTGCTGCAAGTTCCCCTAAATTGGGGTTTTTATAAAGCTTACATGTAGCATGGAAAGCACCCCATACTACACTGTTCGGGTGTATAGGCATGCTTTTAATCAATTCATAAGCCTCCTCAAGTTTTCCAGCTCTTCCAAGAAGATCTACCATACATCCATAGTGCTCAATTTTTGAAACCAAGCCAAAACCAAGAGCCATCTTCTCAAAAAGCCTTTTCCCTTATGTAACCAATCCAGCGTGACTACACGCATGAAGAACTGCAATAAAAGTGATAATGTTGGGTTCAATGCCATGTCTCTCAATTTCTTCGAAGAGCTTCAAAGCTTCATTTCCACAACTGTGCAAAGCAAACCCAGTTATCATTGCATTCCACATACAGATGTCTCTATCAGTGGCCTCAATGAATAACCGATGAGCTCAATCTATGTCACCGCACTTAGCATACATGTCAACTAAAGTTGTTTCCAATATTGTATCAACTTCCAATCCTTGCTGGTTTATGTACAAATGAAGCCACTTTCCCAAGTCAAGCACTCCTACTTCAGCACATAGTGAAATGAGGCTGACCATCGTTACCTTATTTGGCCTTAATCCTTCTTCTGTCATCCGGACAAACAGGCTACAAGCCTGATTAGTGTAACTGGCATGTGCATAAGCTGAAATCATAACACTCCAAATCATGACATCCTTGTCCTTCACACCATCAAAAACACCTCTGGCTTTTCTAAGATCACCACACTTTCCATACATATCTAACAGAGCAGCAGCCAAAGGCAAGGACACCATAAACCTATTTCTCAACAGATATGAATGCAACAACTTACCCAATTTCATAGCACCTACAAAACTACACTCTGTGATCAGACTCAAAATTGTAATCTCATTTGGAAAAATGCTTTCGTCCCTCATTTCCTCGAAAAGTTTTGCTACTTCTCCTAACTTTTTGCTACGAATGTATCCCTCAATCATGATAGTCCACGAAACTACAATTTTATAAGTCAAACCATTGAAAAGCCTTTCTGCATAAGTCAAGTTTCCACACTTGGCATACATATCTATCAAAGAAGTATCACTATGAACACCAACTTTCTTATTGTTGCTATTCCTCATGACATAACAATGCATTACTTTCTCCAGTTTCAGATGTCTGAGGTTAGCAAAGAGATTAATCATGCTATTCATAGCAATCTCGCTAGGCTTCATTCCCAGATAATGCATCTCCCTTACAAGTTCCAATGCTTCTCCTAATAATCTATTCCGAACACAACTCCTAATCATCGTACTCCACAAAACAACATCTCTTTCATCCATATGATCAAACATCAAGCGTGCTAAAACCACACTCTCACATTCACTATACATCTGTATCAAAGCATCACGCACAAACACATCTTTGTCCAAACCATTCTTCAACACATAACCATGTACCTCTTTCCCTAATGGGACCAACGAGCATTGGGCACAAGCTTTAAAAGATAGAGGGAATAGTAAAATTGTCAACATAGTGGTCCACGTTTCTCATGTGAGCACAAATTTTGAGAGGACATTCAGGAAAGTTGTTGTCATTGTAAGAGGTTATTAAGAAGTTGCACTGGGTAGCTGGGCTTATATGGGGTCAAAAACTCAGAGGAATGTTCTGAAGGTTGTAATCAAAGTGGGTCTTTATCATGTGAGCATGGATTTGCTGAGTTTGGTCAATGTTGGGGAGATCATAATGGGTTGGAGAAGCACTTTTCATATGTTGGTTTTGTGTAAAACTCTGTTTGGAGGGAACAAGATTGGGTTGTTGTAGTGATGAGAGATAAGGTTTAATTAATTTCTTGTAACCATGATCCATTGGATAATTCCAAGGTTAAGGCTTTTTGGTGAGATGGGAAAACATGAATACATGATATGTACTGAAAAATCTTATCTTTAAGTCCTATCTGCGTATCTCGACTCACACCACAAGTCTCCCAACCCGTACCAAAAAGCTATCCTTTTATGAAGTCGTAATTAAAAGATTTTTGTTTTGTTTTTTCTAGTATTATCTTCAAATTTATCCAATTAAGGGGGAGTTATATTGACACCCTATCTCAAAATTTTAAAAGATTTAATTAGGTATTTAATTTTTTGTGAAATGACTAAACTAGGCCATTTTAGTTATCAATTACGTATTTAAAGATATAGTTTAACATTTATTAAAATAATATAAGAATATTTCTCAAGGGTTATTAATAGGGGTATTTACATAAATACAGTAAAAATAAAATTAGTTTACATTAATATAATTAAAAAAACTTAACAAGAAAAAATATAGCATTTAAAGTAAATAATTTGACATAGGATATGCCACTTTGTATTACCATAAAAAGTATTAAAATTACCTTCATATTTTATTCTTTTAAAAAATAAAAACAAATGAAAGAACAGTGATCGTTGGAGTTGCCATCGAAAACTAGAAAGTCACCGGAGTTGTCACCGGTCTGGGAAAAGATGTTGGAGTTGTTGTCAGTGCCGGAAAAGGCACCAAAGTTGTCGTTGGTGCCGGAAAAGTCGTCAGAATTAGTATTGTTGCTGAAAAAAATCACCAAAAAAAGTTGTTAGAGTTGTCGCCATCACCGGAGTTTGACGCCAGAGTCATCACCAAAGTTAGACGTTGGACTCGGAATCAAAGAAACCATTTACATTTATTAGTTAGTATAGCAACCAAATTAAAAACTAACTCATCAAAGCTAATTTCTTAAAATAACCAAATAAAAAAAACAGAAACTTATGCTTCACAAAAAAAAAAAATCAAACCAAACATAAGAAACTGGTTAATACTTTTTGTTTTTGAATAAAATTTAGTAGCTTTATTAATTAATAAAATCGTTATTAACAATAGAACGCACTTCAGAGGAACGATCCTCCATCTGAAGCACACGGCTTGTAGAGAAACAAGAATCCCTGGCTAAGTAGTGAGCCAGCTTGTTTGCAAATCGTTTGACAAAACACAACTCAACATTGTTTAAAGATAAAAGAAGAGCACGAACATCTTGCACTGAAAGGCCAAAAGAAGATGACATAGTGATTTTGCTCTAAACAGCTTGAATAGAGACCAAGCTATCTGATTCCAAAATCACATGTCCCCACGAGTGTCGGTCGATCCAACTTAACGCTTCTTTTATGCCAATAATTTCAGCAATTTCAGGTTGTACCCGCCCTATCTGTCCCCTATTAAAAGCTTCCACCACATGACCATGGCAGTCACGAGCCACGCAACCAAAACCAAACCTGCCTTCATGCTCAAATAAGGCGCCATCAACATTAATCTTGATCTTGTTTAAAGAAGGTGCACTCCAACGCTCAACCAAACGGTCTCCATCTGTAACACCCTACTAGTTTAGGCGTGTTAATGTGATTTTTAACTTAATTGTGCAGCTCGTTGCTAATCAACGAGTTTATTGAAAATTGTGATTGATTAAAATACTTAATTAATTATAACCACTGAAATAATATACTTATATTAAATCAGGATCCCGTTTACAAAAGTATTTACAAAAGTTTTACTGTACATATACAAAAGTTTGTCGCCTAGAGACTATACAAAATATGTCCTGATGTCCCAAAGATCGTACGCTCCAGGCCTAACCGCTTCGACATGTACAATCTCCATCTGCTCGCTCTCACAACTGCTAACCTTAGCCTTGCCCTTACCTACACATGCAACAATATCTGTGAGTCGACATACTTAGTAAGAAAAGCATAAATAATAACATAGCAATAATCCGGATTGTAATCAGGCATCCATACACCCAACCATAACCCTATCCCCGTGTCCCACACAGTGCTGAGTCTAGAACGTTCATACGACAAGGTATGACTAACTGTGAATCCAGCCTATACTGTGTACTCTAATCGTATTGATGTGGTAGCAGTTATTTCATACTATCTGATAGCCTAGCATATATCTGTTGGCATCTCGGTGCAACTCTATGTACAGCTCACCGATGCCCTGATATGCTAATCTGATGGCTATAGATTTGCCTAATCTGACGGCAACTAACGTGTACGCTAAACATGTAATCACATATGCATATCATTATACTAATCTTACCTCGTTTCCAAATTCAGGTGTGCCGGCCAACCTGAGTGGAACAGCTGCTCGACGAATTGCATGCCCCTAAATCACATTATTCGTAATACTGGTGAGTGACACCCTAAATCACTTTTCGGGGACTTAAACTTGAAACTAAAAGTTTCCCTTATCGATAAACAACATGGAAATACCCTAAATAATCAAGGAATAAACCAACCAAAGCTCTGATACTAACTCGAATCAACAACACAAAAAATTCGGGAAACCAGTTTCTGATCAGGTTAACCGGTTTTACAAGACTTGTAAAACCGGTTAACTGTTTACACCAAGTAACCCAAAAATTTTGAAACCTTGACCAATTCATATCTAAACCAAATCAAACCTTCCAGACCTGCTTAATATACCCCAAAGAACATATTCCAAGCAACAAAACAACTAAACAAGCTCAAAATCAAAATCTACCATTAAAGACCAAAATTTGAAATCTAAAACTCAAACTTTGTCTAACAACCAAATCAAGCAACCAACTAGCCTTAAATTAGCTCAAATAACAATATTCTAACTTCAAAACACCATAACAAACATCTTAAAAAACTGCAGAACTTTAATTCACAAAATCATGCAAGAGGATTTAACTTTAAATTAAAGAAACCATAAAAAGATGAACTAGGAAGCTTACCTAAGCTTGAAACCTCAACAATGATGTTATCTAATCTCAGAATTACTGAAAAACCCTTAGTTCTTGCTGGTTTCTAGGGTTCAAGAGAGAGAGAGAGAGAGAGAGAGAGAGAGAGAGAGAGAGAGAGAGAGAGAGAGAGAGAGAGAAGAGAGAGAAAGAGTTGATTAATCTTAATTTTCTTCTTTTTTGCAAAATAAGAGAGATAAATGAGGTTTATCCTCTATATTTTTCCTTAAAATAAAATCAAATTTACTTAATTAAAAATAACTCACTAAAGACAAAAATAAACCCTTGGCAAAAAGATCATTTTGTCCTCACTTAACCAAAAAGTCCCAAAACCACCTAAGGGTAATTTGGTCAATTCTAAAATCTCGACTATTCTTGATATTTCTAATGTCTAACTATATTGCCCCTCTATACTAAAAATACTAAAATGTGATTCTAATGGCCAAACACCGCGTTCCGATGTTGCCGGGCACAAAACATGCAAAAACATAAAATTCCATATATGACATATAAAATGCATTCTGAATTCAAATAAATCTCCATAAAATAATAAATCATATATATTATGCAAGTTTCATAATTAAACCTTAATTATCTGCTAATTTTCAAATTAAAGTTAAACGGTCTTTACAATTGTCCCCCCGTTAAAAGGATTTTGTCCTCAAAATCTAACTTGAACAACTCTGGATAATGAGCCCTCATGTCGGACTCTAACTCCCAGGTGGCTTCCTCCACTTGCTGTTTCTCTAGAGTACTTTGACCAAAGCTATGGTCTTATTTCGAAGGACTTTATCTTTTCTGTCTAGGATCTGAACAGGTTATTCTTCGTATGATAAGTCTGGTTGCAGCTCAAGATTTTCATAACTCAGCACACGAGCAGGATCTGAAACGTACTTTCGTAACATGGAAACATAAAATACATTGTGAACTGCTGATAGTGCTGGAGGCAAAGCTAGACGATATGCCACTAATCCAACCTTCTCAAGAATCTCGAAAGGTGCTGTAAATCTAGGGCATAACTTGCCTCTTTTCTCGAAACGCTTGACTCCCTTCATTAGAGACACCCGAAGGAATACATGATCCCCTACCTGAAATTTTGCACTTCTACGCTTTGGATCTGCATAACTCTTTTGCCTACTCTGAGAGGCAAGCATTCTGGCCTTAATCTTCGCTATAGCCTCATAAGTTCGTTGCACTGACCTAAGTATTTCCGGCCATATAACAACTCATAGGGAGCCATCACTATTGTACTCTAGTAGTTATTATTATACGAGAATTCTATCAGTGGTAGGTACTTGCTCCAAGAGCCCTCGAAATCCATAACACAGGCTCGTAACATGTCTTCCAGTATTTGAATTGTCCTTTCGGACTGTCCATCAGTCCGAGAATGGAAAGTTATACTAAATTTCAATTTGATACCCATAGCCCGTTGAAGACTCTGCCAGAATTTAGAAGTAAACTTTGGATCTTTATCTGATATAATGGACTTTGGAACACCATGTAATCTTACTATCTCTTTCACGTACAATTCTGCATATTGATCCACTGTAATGGTTGATTTTACCTGTAGAAAGTGTGTAGACTTCGTGAATCGATCTACCACAACCTAAATCGAATCTTACATACCCGTGGGTTCTAGGTAATAGCCACAAAGTCCATAGCGATATCCTCCCACTTCCACTTAGGAAGTGTCAATGGCTGCAATAAACATGCCGGTCTCTGATGTTCAGCCTTGATCTGTTGACAAGTTAGGCACTGGGACACAAATTCTACCACATTCTTCTTCATCCCGCTCCACCAGAAGTAGGGTTTAAGATCTTGGTACATCTTGGTAGTTCCAGGATGCAATGAATATGGAGTGTTATGAGCTTCCTCGAGGATTTCATTTCTAAGTTCTGCACTACTTGGAACACAAACCCTGGTTTTAAACAACATCATTCCACTATCTGACACCGTAAAATCTTTGGCTTAACCAGGTGACACCTCTTGTGTGATCTTCACAAACTCTGGATCAACTAACTAATAGATACAGTGACGCTCTCTGTGGGTGGCTGTTACTTTACTGTTTAACAAAGTCTAACTTGAACACTAAAAGGTTTTGGAGTCTCTCAACGTGTGTCACTGAAGCCTGTTTTTGCAGTAGTGGCACTTCTCCTCTTTCTCCCTCAGACTTCATGGCGTAAGGGAATCGTTGAATTTCCCTTATTTTCCATTATTTTGGTAAGATTTGTAATTATTGAGCTTGCCTCTAATATTCTCATTATTAGAGAATTGACAGAGATTGTGTGCGCTGATCGGCACGTCGAACAACACTTGAGGTAATATGATGCCCTATGTTTCTTCATCATTGACCTGCCCTCTTATTTGGGCTTACTAGATAGCTTCTTCTAACTTTATGAAGTCATCAGCTCGCTCAAGGAACTCTTTCATGTTTCTTACTGAGATCCTTCTAATATCTTTTCAAAATTCACTCAACGACAAGATGCCTCCGAGTATGGTCGTATATCGGACTTTGACCTTGGTGGCCTTAGCCATGAACCTTTGAATGTTGTTTTTCAAAGTTTGTCTTGTTTTTTCATTATTTCAATAAGATCCTCCAGTGGCAAAGGTATTTGTCTTGAGGCAGGGAATTGAATATAAAACTCTTAGGAGAATTCTTCCAAATAACTGAATCTTCCTAGGGTCAGCTTGAAATACCATTGTTAGGCTATTTTAGCTAGGGTTGTCAGAAAGATTCGGCATCGCACATCTCTAGATACTTGTTGGAGATCTATTTGGATCTCAAGTATTTTAGGTGTACTATGGGATCTTCTTTCCCTGTGTACATCTTCCAAGTTGGCATCTTAAACTCGGGCAAGGGAAAGACATTTATGTATGCCGAGAAAGGGAAGCCCCTTGACCTATCAAGTTCAAGGTCTGAAGGCTTCCGGCCAGCCAAGCCCTTGATTGTGTCTCTTATTTGATCTAACTGTGCTTGCACAGAAGGATCTAATGCTGCAGGGGTCTGGTTGATTGGCCCTCCTAGGTTGGGTCGCAGCCTTGAATTGGTCAAAGTCTGGCTGACCATACCCTGAGAAAGGGTATGTTCAAGGTTGGCTAGCCCTAAGCATGATAGTTGGCTCTGGCTGACCACTCCTGGGTAGGGGAACTGAACATGGTTGCCCAACCCTACTCTAGGCAGCTGTTCATGGTCGGCCAGCCTTATGCTGGGTAGGGCCTGGCCGCACGTCCTTCCTTAATTGGTTGGTGTAGCCTGTGTGGTGACAAGGGGTTAATCACACCAATTGCTGGAGTTAGGTGCATTTAAGTATCAAGTGATTGGTTTCACTCCTCAAATTGTTGTTGTCTTGGGTGTTTCCATCCATTCCCGAACCTAGTCAGTTAAAGATTAGCCTTTGGGTGACTCGCTCTCGAATGTTCTGAGACAGAAGTTCACCTTGTTGGTCGGCTAGAGGTGCACCACTAAGGGGCTGGACGACCAAGGGTCGGCTAAGCGAGGGTGTTGTGCCAGTGATCCCTAGCTGGCCCCCCAAGCTACTAGCTGCAAGAGTTTGGCTGTTCTCGCCACTAGATCTTCATGGTGAGACTTGTCCACCTTTGAGCAGGGGAAGGTCTGTCCTAGTTCCAGAAGAACCTGGTTGGATTGTTTGTCTGTAGACCCTGCCCGATTTGTCGACTAGTCTCCCTTAGAGAGGATCTCTAATGAGATCCTGACCTCTCCTGACAGTTTTTTCAATGAACTGCCTTATTAGGTCACTAGCTTATCTGTTACGGTGGTTTAGTTCCACCTGATGAGATCAGAGGATGTACTCCTATTCATCCATCCATCTCAAAAATTTGCGTCTCTATTGTGTGAATGCATCACATCCAACAGCGTGTGGTTCTTTAACTTGGCTGACTTGGTAGGCGGTCTCTCTAAGTCTAGCCAACTCGAGATCTTCTCCCAAGTCTACATGAGGCTCGCCAATTCCTGGCCCCATCTTTCAAGCATAATATTAGGGACCAGATCCAGTTGTAGTGCTAGGAGGTTGCTCCATGTTGGCCATACCTCTAGTACGGGGTGCCAATGGAGGGTCTTCCCTAGGCAGCAAAGGTTGGCCATTGAGACCAACCAGGTTGGTAGTGTCCACCTAGCCAACCGTGGTGGCTAGGTTTGTGGTGCATGCCGAGATGGCAGGGTTGGCCACATCTATCAGGTTCATGGAGATTCTAGTTGTGGCTAGAACACAGACATAAGGATCTACAACCATAGGGTCTTGAGGAAAGACCTAATGAGGCAGAAGTTGTAGCCAGAGTTCTCCTTATGTTAACCGTGGTGTTTGATCAGATAAATTGACAACTCGCTCTCAATAAAAGCACCAAAATGTTGATCTCAAATTTGACCAACCAACAGTGGAGTCATTTTTATTACTGATGCTTGCCATGTGTTACACGATAAGAACAAAAAAGTAAAAGAGACAAAAGATTTTTATAGAGGTTCGATTCCTTTGTTAGCGGATAATGATCTACTCTTCTTTTGGTTGTATTAATACCAGAGATAATACCACTCAGATCATAAGAGTTGTGGATTCAAACGTGGCTTTCTTAAGATTATAATATGAGAATTAAGTAGGCAAATCCCAAGTGAGAGAGAGGCCTTGGGCATCTAGAAGAGAGGGAGAGAGAGAAAGTTAGGGTTTCAAACTTAGAGCTTGAGAGCTTTTAGGGAGCTTAGAGACTTAGAACTTAGAGAATTAGGGTTAGGCTAGTGCTCTTTATATAGTAGAACTTATATCAAGATTAACAACTAATATCCCTTAAAAATAGGAAAATGAAGCCTTACTTACATAATTAAATAATAAATGATAAAAGGGTTAATTATCCCCCAAGTATAGGTGAAATAGCAGATATCTTCCCCTATTTTTATGGATTGTTGAAGCCCAAATCGCAGCTTAGCTTGTTGTCCCGGATGAAGGTTGCACACCTAGTGCCTGCTAGGAGCAAGCTAGAGTCTGGTTGGCCATGTGCCTGCCAGGGCCTGGCCAGCTATGTTCCTGCCAGGGTCTACCCGACCATGTTCCTACCAGGGTCTGGCAGGTCATGTTCCTGCCAAGGTTTGGCATGTCAACTGCCTGCCAGCTTTGGCAAGTATTGGCCAACCTTTGTACAACTTCCCTTGCAAATGTCAGGCTTCTTTAGTCGAATGGGCCTCTTACTATCTAACAGTCACCTTTGGCTGGCCAGCTTGTGTTCAAACCTTAGCTGACATACAAGCTCCTCCTGGCTGACCTATGTACTCCCTTTATCCGGCCAGACATTGTTGTGCAACTTCTTGACTGCTTGCTTAACTCCTCTCGCTTGTTGCTTGACGGTTTTGACATGCCTTGTAAGGAGACTTTATCCTACTATTGACAAGGCTGTATTCTACGTGTCCTCGGTCTTGGCTTGCGTGGACATGCCACGTCAGGTAGATAAAATTTACAATAACAATTACCAAATGCCACCTAAATAAAATGGGTCAATTTAGCAATGGGGTGTAGTTAGAATTTTGTGGTAGTATAATACCGAATTTTACCCAATTACTATAATTTCTAAGCCTATTGCTAAGAGAGAGAGCAAAAGAGTGAAAATAGAATTATACCAAAAAAAAAAAAAAGAAAAAGAAAAAGAAAAAGAAAAAGAAAAAGAAAAAAATAATCAATTTGGTGAATTACTTTTCTTTTGATATTTTTTATATATATAATTACATAAAATACTATTTTTTGTAAAATGTTTACATTTTTACGTTTAAAGATTTCTTTTACACTTTTAGGGTATTCTATAAAAATAACATGAAAGCAACAAGAAAACTGCATAAAAGTATCGTAAAAATAACATTGAAACAACAACAAAAAATAATATACAAATAAAAAAAAATCAACAACAAATTAACAAGAGTACAACATAAAAATACATTAAATGACCGTATTTTCTGTAAATAAAATCATAAAAATTATAAAAATATTTAAAATTTCGTATAACTGTATTTTTGTAATTTCTTTATTATAGTTATGCGTTTATGAAATATTTTTTTTTTTTTATTATAAATATAATCTCGTACTGAGAATTTTGTTAATATCACTAATTAAGAAAAAAAACCAAGAAAAGGGAGGCTAAGAAGCAAAATTATCATTTTAGATCTTTCTATTTTGTAGACTTATGTTTTGAAAAAAAGCATTTTGATCTTTCTTTTTATCTCTATACCTGTTATTGAGGATTTTTTTCAGCAATTGCTTTATTTATTTATTTTTTGTTATAAAAATTGTCGTTTGGTAACAATTTTGTTTTGTGATTTTTAAATCACAAAATGTTTAAAAATTTTATTTTTGAAAAACAAAAATGCGTTATGTAACCAGTATTGTTTTTCAATTTTAAAAATAGAAAACAAATGTGTGTTCTGTTAAATTCATTTTTATTTTTATTTTTTTATTTTATTTACGTCGGTTTTACGTTCGGGTTCGGATTTGGGTTCAGGTCAGAGGTCGGGTTCACCGCCAGGGCTGTGGGGGGATTTGAGTCTGAGTTCGATCGAAGTCCAAAATATTGATTAAGAAAAAAACTGTTTAAAAATATAGTGAAAGTGATTTTTTTTTGTTTTCAAAATTTTGATTCTCAATTAAAAAATTAAAAAGTAAAAACAATTTTATAGAACATGTTTTTGAAAAATATTTTCACTTTTTCAATTTTAAAAACAAAAAACTGATTAAAAAAATATTACCAAACGCCATCTGAGTTTATGAAAATTCTTTTGAACTGTTTAAATAAGTGAAAATTACATGAAATATGGAATTTTATAAAAAAGTTACAAAAATATGGTATTTATAGGTTTGTCACTCTTCTATGACATTTTTTCACATTTAAAACTTTTTATGGTATTTGATATGCCATATTTTTGTAAAAACACATTATCCATACCCATATTTCATGTTTTTGTTTCTAACTTAATTAGTTTTATTTTTTTAGTTTATTTTACATTAACATTTTAAGGTTTCTTTCTATTTGGAAAATTTACACCAAATACTAACTTTTTTTTTTCAAACATTATATTTATAATTTGAGTTGGTGACTTTTTTTTTCTTTCTTTCTCTTCTCTCTCTCTAATTTTCTTTTTTATTTTTTTTTTCTAATTTCTCTTTGTGTCTCTCTTTTCTTTTTTTAATTTTTTTTTCTCAAACTATTTTTTTTTTTCTCTTTATATATATAAATATATATATAATTAGTGTACATTTTTGTATCTCATTTTTTACAAAAATTAAACTTGTTTTTTTTTTATTTAAACTACTATTTGTTTTTTTTTTTGTTAAAAACTAATTATTTTATTAAAAACAACAGAAAAAAAACCAGTTTCATCAACATCATCATGAAAAAAAAACAATATAAAAAATTATAATCTGAAAAGAATACATATTTTAAAAACTAGTTTCATCAACATTGAAATAAACTAATAATTTCATTAAAAGAATAAAAAAATAGTTTCATCAACAAGATAATGAAAAAAATTATAATCTAAAAACGATACTAACTTTAAAAACCAGTTTTATCAATATTAAAATAAACTAATTATTTCATTTAAAGAGGCAAAAAAAAAAAAAAAATTTCATCAATAACATAATGAAAAATATACAATGCCTAATAACTAAACTTTTACAAACGATACTAAATTTAAAAACCAGTTTCGAACATATAAATTTTATATCAATACTTAATAACCAAACTTCTAACTTCATTCTTTATTTTGACATTTAATTTTTATTTGCTTGCTCAAAAAATAGAATTGATTTAAACATACATTATGTAGCAAATATAACAAAGAGAAACAGAAATTAAAATCAAAGAGAAAAAAAGAAACAAAGAAAATTAAAGAGACAAAAATGCAATAAAAATCATAAAAGAATAACAAAAAAAAATAGTGGAATGTGAGAAACAGTTAGTAAAACAACTAAAATAAAAACAAACAAATAAAAACCAGTTTCTTGAAATAATCAAATAAAAAATTGAAACTTAAAACTCAATTATGAACAACAATAAAAAAACCAGTTATGAAAGCTAGTTATTTAAAAAAACCAGTTATGAAAATAATATGTGTCAGAAACTGATTATTTAAAATAAAATAAAAATTTTTGTTCAAATATCATACAATAATAAAACTGGCTTTATACAAACTAAAAAAAATACAATAATATCATAAAAATAGAGCAACCGCATTACAGAACAGTTAAAACTTATGAAACCAGCTTCGACCTATGAAACCAGTTTTGACGCTATAAAAAATCATAACAAAATATAAATGTTAATTATAAAGTTAACTGAAACTAGTTTCATCAGACAATCAAATAAAAAAAAAATACACACACAAAATACAAAAAGAAAAAATACTAATCACAAATATAATCAAAACAACACACTATGTATACCAGTATTAAAAAAAAATATAAGTGTAAGTTTCGAACCTAGAAACAAAATAATAAAAAAGTAACTTAAAATAAAAATTTTGTAATAACATAATGAAACTATTTTTTTTTATTCTTTTAATGAAATTATTAGTTTCTTTGAATGTTGATGAAACTGATTTTTAAAGTTTGTACTATTTTTAGATTATATTGTTTTTTTTCATGATGATGTTGATGAAACTGGTTTTTTTTTTCTGCTACTTTTAATGAAATAATTAGTTTTTAACAAAACAAAATAAATAAAAAAAAGAACAAACATAAGTTTAAATAAAAAAAAAAAAACAAGTTTAATTTCTGTAAAAAAAAGCAACATCTACAGTTAAGATTATTTTTTTTTATTTATTTTAGTGTTTTATTTTTCAAAAAAAAAAAATAAATAAAATAACAAGAAACACAAATTTAAAGTTTTTTATGGCATTCGTCATAACATTTTCCCATATTTGTAAGTTTTTTTTTTTTTTTTAAAAAATACCATATTTAGGATAATTAAATTTTTATGCCATATATATCAAAACATATATTCATTTTTCTATATTTTTGTAAATAACCCTTTAAATAAAGGAATAATTACATAAGACACCATTTTTTGTAAAATATTTATATTTTTACGTTCAAAGAATGTTTTTTTTTTTTATATTTTTACGATTTTCCAAAAAATAACACGAAACAACATAAAATCAACCAGAAAACAACATAAAAGTAACATGAAAATAACATCAAAATAACAACAAAAAAAAAACAACAAAAATAACATACATATAATAAAAAATTAACAACAAATGAACAAAATTTCAACATAAAAAGACCGTATTTTATGTAAATAAAATCAAAAAAATTGTAAAAATATTTAAAATTCCGTGAAACCGTATTTTTGTTATTTTTTTGTTGTTTTTCTGCATTTGTGAAATTAACCCTTAAATAAACATGGGATGAAAAAAAAAGAATACTTTTCAAAATAGAGAAAATAGGTATAAATATAAAAAGTAGAAGATGAAAAATGCTATTTTTCTTTTTCCAAATCAATCAAGGATAATATTGGAAAGGAAAAATCGGAGACCCCAAACCAAAACCCTAAACCCCGTTTTTATCGACACGCCTATATAATGACAACCCTAAACCCTTGAAGATCATCTCTTTCTCATTCTCTCTTCTTTGTAGCCACCCCGTAGAGAGACAGTCTCATCTTCAGGTACTAAACCCTATTTCCCATATTATTTCCCCCATTTTGTATTGATTTTTCTACGCTTTTGCATGAATTTATATTCGCACATATCGAAGGTTTGTGGGTGTTTTTACAAAAGCCCGTGAACTCAAAGACTGTGCAAAATCATTGGTCGTCCCTCTTTGTGAATCCTCTAATGAAGCTTCTTTGCTGGAGGGTTGTTACACGGACGATGAACATTTCTTGACCCATCTAATTTTTTATATTTATAATTTGTGTTATTATTGTTGTGAGTTTGTTGTTATTTTCAGCTACATGATTTAAAATATCATTTTTTTTTCTGCTACTTAGAGATGTAGAAAAGACCCATTAATGTTTTAGATAATGTCTCTGCTCTGGAAATGGTAAAAAAGTTTTTAGCTTAAATAAACTTTGAAAGGAATATGAGTTCTCAATCTAATTAACAGACTTTCTCTTTCAAATGATGTAGCTTTTATTATTATTATTAAGGATCTCTGAGTTGGTTTGTGAGGATTATATGGATTATCTTTTACTTGACATTCTTTGATTTTGAACAGCAACTTTTTCTTTTGAAAACCAAAATATCACAAATTGGTTTTACAACATGTCGAACCCCAAGGTCTTCTTTGACATCCTTATTGGAAAGATGAAGGCTGGCCGAGTTGTAATGGAATTGTTTGCCGATGTTACGCCAAAAACCGCTGAAAACTTCCGAGCTCTATGCACCGGAGAAAAAGGTCTTGGGGTATCAGGGAAGGCGCTGCATTACAAAGGCTCAGCCTTTCACAGGATCATCCCAAACTTCATGTGTCAAGGTGGGGACTTTACCAGAGGTAATGGGACCGGTGGAGAGTCAATTTATGGTATGAAGTTTGAGGATGAGAACTTCAAGTTGAAGCACACTGGCCCTGGAATTCTTTCAATGGCTAATTCGGGAAGAAACACCAATGGCTCTCAGTTCTTTATATGCACTGACAAGACCGACTGGCTTGATGGGAAACATGTTGTTTTTGGGAAAGTTGTTGATGGATATGGCATAGTCAAAGAAATGGAGAAGGTTGGTTCAGGTAGTGGAATGACTTCTCAACCTGTTATCATTGAAGATTGTGGACAGTTGACTGAGAACTAATCTTGTAGAAATTGTTAGATTAAGATTCCAAGCAACTTGTATTGTTTTTTGTTGCTTTTGCTTGAGGCCTCTCGGGGAAATAATTTATGTACTAAATGCTAATGCAAAGCCTGAATTACAGGCTGGGGGTACTCCAATCTCTTAATATTTGACTCTGTATATTTTATGCTTTGATGATACTAAAATAAAATTTCTTTATTCATGAAATGTGGGTTCTTTTTCCTGGAAAATATATTAATACCATTTATCATCCTGGAAATGACTTTTTTTTTAACATAACAATACTGCGAGCATTTGATGATTCAGAATAAAAATCAATATCTTGTTGGTGATCTAGAAAATGAGGACCCTGACTTTCCATAAAAATCATAAGATAATTTTGACTTGTTGAACTTGGTCCTGTCCATGTCAAGTGACATTGGTTGAAATTAAGAGCATTTCTACTGCATTGCTAAATTATTTGTTGATTTCTGTTTCGAGGACGATGAACAAAGAATCTTATAAGAAATCACCCTGAGTATTTTCTAATTTGACTAAAGACAACAGCAATAAGCATCGTCAAACATGAGTATACATTTCAATTATTGCAACAAACAACCCATGCCAAGGCGACACCTCCTTTCAAACGACAGCCTTTTGGCGAACCTGCAAAGAAGAAAAGCTTGTTATGACAAAAAACTTAAAAAACCAGAGTGGTGACTGTCATTTCATGTTCTTCTTACTTGATAAGCTCCTCTTCATATGTGCGTTTGTCTTGAGTTGGTTCACACACACCAGTTTCCAGGTTGACATTAGCAACAGGTTTCTTCAAAAGCTCATTACCAATCTTCACCAGATTTTCTAGATTTTCTTGCTTTGAGTTGTCTGTTGATGCTTCAGTGTATTTCAAGCTATCCACCTACTTTCATTAATAAAATCACCGATATTAAACATGTCTCTTTCTTTGATTTGAATCATACCTGGTACATAATCAAAGGATGTTAAGAAATATAAGCAAACACAAACTCCAAACTCCAGTTTATTGGTACCTGGACTCTGAGATAGTTGTCCTTAATTGAAGAGGCTCCAAAGAAAACAGACATGTAGATATCAACCATGTCATCCATTGCAGTCAAGACAACATCCATTAAGGGTGTGGTACCCTTTGGTCCCTTGAACCATTTATATAGACCCCAGGTTTTGCCATCTCCAACCTCAAACTTTTCACACTGCTTCGATGAGCCTGTTCCGAGAGAGAGAATGAGAAGCTTGCTGTGATCCATGATGTCAAAACATGAATTTTCGTCTAGAGACATCTCCTTCATCACCTCACGAATTGCGAGCAATGTCTGGGAAATTTGGAAGAAATGAGTTAGCTAAGCATAAATTTTTATATGTTTGACTGAAAAATACTACACAGAGCTGAAAGATTACAGGGTTATTGGCTGCCACACCACCATCAATGAGGTTAAATCTCTTAGTGCCTTTGGATGATTTGTTTTCGAAATAATATGGAGGGAAGTAGTAAGGTGCTGCTGATGTGCCAATGCAGATATCTGTTAGCAAAAGATCTTCTGAATCATCACGTTTTGCCTACATTAGAAGTTAAAAAGATGTTCTCAATTCAATTGTATGGATTATGATACTACTTTGATGTCATAGAACTTAAAGGAAAAATACAGACCTTCAAGGTGGAAAAGATAACAGGTTGGAGAAGCTTGATATCAAAGGATGGAATGATTACATTGGTTAAAGTCTCATGAAGCCTTTTCTCTCCAGTTATATCCTTAATCTTCTTATGCAGATAATCACCATCATATTTGGGATTGAATACTTTTCTTTCAACCATTTCAATGAACCCTTCCATCGTTTGGTATGCTGGAACACCATAGGAACTCCATATTGATTCGACCCAATTCGCTATGTTGTCATAGCAGTGGGGTTTAGACCTGCCCATCATCAAATCACATTCAAGCATTTCATTCGAAATAACTACAATGAAAGTTATCAATGGAGGACAGGTGGGGTTCTGTACTGACTTACATGAGGATACTTTTTTTTCCCTCTTCGGATCCTTGAGGAAAGATCAGCTCACTCTCTTGTAAGTAAAAGTGTAAGTTCCTATGGTTCATGTGGCAAATTTTGCTGTCTTTGTCATCTGTCTGGTTGATAGTGTCATCTAGTTTTTGTTGATCTTATCGTGTCTTTGACAGGTCAGCTAAGGGAGCTAAAAATATGACAGCTGTCCTTACTTGTTGGATGAGCTGTTAAAGTTTGTTAGATTAGAGTTGGTATTATATAAATCAGAGATTACCGGTTTTTTAACTAACTCTTCTGATTTGATTAATGAGTTCATGCTCTGCTAGGGCAAAACTCTGTTCTTGTTTCTTGATGTGTTTCTTGCAGAGCTGATGAAGTGATCTTCAGTTTGAAGGTACCTCTGAAGTCGTGCGATCCTGTGAAGAGTTCAGATCTTTAAGCTGAAGAAGAGTTCAGCTGAAGAGAAGCAAGGGAATCTTGCCTACTGAAGTCCAAGGCTCTTGGATGATATACTGATTTGAGTGTGTTCAAATCATTTGGGTAATTTCTGTATGAATTAGTTTCAGATTGCTTTTGGTGTAATTGTAATTGAAACTGGAAAGTGTATCTTTGATTCATAATGAAAGTTATTACCCTGGTTCAAGGGAACCCAAGCACTAGTCGCCTGAAATGAGTTTTCAGGGTCCGACGAAGCTTGTAAATCTGAGTGTTTTTCTGGTTAGTTTCATGCATTCTACATTCAGTATAAAAGCATTTTATTATACATTAAGATTACAACACTGCTAGACTTTTCATTTGGTATCAGAGCTAATCTTTCTCAAATTGAGATCGAGATCTTGGTGTGTTGTTTTCTCTTTCTGTGTGTTGCTCTGTATTCTTGATTCACAGTATTTGTTTACCTTGCTTCCTCTGGATAATTAACGGACCTCAAGCTCGTTCTTGAGGCATTACCCCTTGTGTTTCTGTGTTGGTTGTGATCTTTTACAGGAAAATTAGGTATGGAGATGTTTCGCGAAGGAGGCTCCACCTCTCGGCCACCCATGCTTGAAGGAGCAAATTATCCCTACTGGAAAACCAAAATGAGGGCGTTCTTGAAAGCTGTTGATGAAAGAGTCTGGATGGCTGTGTCTGAAGGATGGTCCCCTCCCTCGGTTACTGATGAAGAGGGAGATAAACCTAAGAAAACCAGTGAGTGGACTACTGATGAAATGGAAAGAGCTAACTTTAACTCAAAAGCTCTTCATGCCCTGTTCAATGCAGTCTCGACTAATCAGCTGAAGGTTATCTCCAACTGTGAAGTCGCAAAGGATGCTTGGGAAAAATTAAGAATCAAGAATGAAGGAACTGAAGCAGTCAAGAAAGCTAGATTGAGAGCCCTAGCTAAAGCCTTTGAAAATCTGTCAATGGATGAGGATGAGTCAGTCACGGACTTTCATGCCAAACTATGTGACATTTCTAATGAGTCCTATGCCCTCGGGAAGGTATACTCAAATAAAAAGCTGGTGAGAAAGGTCCTTGGTGCCTTGCCTAAGAAGTTCATGTCTAAAGTCACCTCAATTGAAGAAAGTCGTGACATAGAAGCTTTAGACCTTGATGAACTGATCGGTTCTCTGCAGAACTATGAGATGTCACTACAAAGGTGGTCCAAAGGCAAGAAACAGAAAGATCTTGAAAAGGACAAGAGTGAAATGGGAGTCGCCTTCGTTCTTAAAGAAGATTCCAAGAAACTGAATGAATCAGCTGAATGTCCAGTGGATGAGAACTTTGCCCTTCTTGCGAAGAATTATGCCAGATTTCTGAAAAAGAGCTTTAAAAAGAACCCTGGTGCTGGCAAAGAAAATACGAGTGGAAAAAACCAGTCCAGCTTTAACAAGGTCTCTCAGTCAAGTGATGACAAAGGAAGAGGGATTCAATGCCATGAATGTAAGGGATTTGGTCATATACAGTCTGAGTGTGCTAATACGTTAAAAAAGAAAAAGGCTCTCACAGTGACTTGGAGTGATAGTGATGAAGAAGAGCCAAGTGACAGTTCTAAAGATGATAAGTCCATGATTACCTTCATGGCTAAAGAGTGCTCTTCAGTAGCATCAGAACCAGAAGAATCTGTTTCAGATTCAGACAGTGATGTTGCTGAAAAAAAATAGAGCCTATGAAGAAATGTTCGCTCAATAGAGTTATATGGCTAAAAGGGTCAAGGAACTTCAAGATCTGAACAAGGAATTGGATGCCAGTAAAACAGACCTTGAAGAGAAATTAAAAAAAACTCACTCTAGAACTGTGCTCAAAGGATAGTGAGATCTACAAGTTAACTGCAGAACTAGTCAGAACTAAGCAATCCCTGTCCTCCTTGCCCTCAGGAACTGCAGCCTTAAACCAGGCCATACAGAGTCAAAAACCATTTGGGGATCGTACTTCTATAGGGTATAAACTGCTATATCAACAAGGGAAAAATCCTTCCATCACTGGCTCCTCATCTCCTCAAGAGGAAAGTAAGCTTAATTTTGTTCCTGCCTCTGAGAACATGCCAAGTAGCCAGAAAGAGAACCCTTCAAGTGATTCCCTGAAGAAGATCAACAATAATCGAAGATCTGGTGGGAAGAGATCTGCCTCATCTCAAGAAACATTTGTCCCTATATGCCATTTCTACAACAGGAGGGGGCACATCAGACCTAAGTGCTACAAACTTAACACCTATTTGAGGAACCTGATTAAACGACAGACTGAACAGGAGAAATCGCATAATCCCTCTACTCATGCTGAAAGAAGGAAGAAGTCCGCTAAGGTAAAAGATGTGGCTCTTGTTGCTCATACATCTCTGTCTGCTATGGAAGAAAATCACTGGTACTTTGATAGTGGGTGCTCAAGGCACATGACAGGCTCTCGAGAATCATTAAGCAATTTCAAAGAGTGTCAAGAAGGGTCTGTGACGTTTGGAGATGGAAATCGAGGAAAGATTATGGGCTACGGTGATCTGAAGCTGGCAGGAAAGTTCCCTTTAACAGGTGTTCTTTTTGTTCAAGGTCTGAAGGCTAATTTAATTAGCATTGGGCAATTATGTGATGCCGAGTATGATGTACGGTTCAATAAAACTCAATGCCTAGTGTCTCTAGCTGGGAGTGAAGTGTTAGTTGGAAATCGCACAGCTGATCATTGTTATGCTCTAGGAAGTCAGATGAAATGTCATCGAACCTTCATGGACAAACTCGATTTATGGCATTACAGGCTGGGCCACTTAAACTTCAGGGATCTTAAAAGGATCGTCAAGCTGAAAGCTGTTCGTGGAATCCCTGAGCTTGCAATGAGTAGAGATCGAATGTGTGGCCCATGTCAACAAGGAAAACAAACTCGATCATCGCACCCTCCTATCAATGGTCTGTTGACAACTCGAGTATTAGAACTGCTACATGTGGACTTAATGGGGCCGATGCAAACTGAAAGCATAGCTGGAAAGAGATACGTCATGGTATGTGTTGACGATTTCTCACGATTTTCTTGGGTCAACTTTCTGAAAGAAAAATCTGACACGTTTGGTGCATTCTCATCCCTGTGTCTAAAATTGCAAAATGAGCAAAACTCAACCATTGGCAAAGTGTTTCGTATCAGGAGTGACCATGGAAAGGAATTCGAGAACTCAATCTTTGCTCAATTTTGTGATAAACTGGGCATTAGTCATGAGTTTTCTGCTCCTAAAACCCCTCAGCAGAATGGTGTAGTAGAAAGGAAAAATCGTACTCTTCAAGAAATGGCTCGTGTCATGTTATGTGCTAAGAATGTTGCTATCCGATTTTGGGCAGAGGCAGTCAACACTGCATGTTACATATGCAACCGTGTTCATCTGCGGTCAGGAACTACACAAACGCCATATGAACTGTGGAAAGGCAAAACACCAAGGTTAAGTCACCTACGTACATTTGGATGTACCTGCTATGTCTTAAATGATAGAGATCACCTTGGAAAATTTGACAACAGGAGTGATGAAGGAATACTCCTAGGATACTCGACCAATAGCAGAGCCTACCGTGTGTTTAACAAGAGAACTAGGACGGTTATGGAATCTATCAATGTTCGCTTCGATGATTTAGAAGTATCTGAGGGAACTGCTACCGAGGAAGAACTTCTTAATCCCACGTTCCCCATGGTCGTTCCTGTCAACTTCCCTACTACGGTCTCTGAGAGCTCACTAAACACAGCACCAGAAGCTTCATCTGATGCATCTGAGTCATCTGAAATCTCTCCAGAATCAGCTATCGACACAGAAGTGAATAGTGGTACCCCTACCAGCTCATCTCATTCGAAGCTGTACAAAAAAGGTCCCCCATCCTGGATACAGAAGGCACATCCCCCCACAATTGTTATTGGTGATCCTAATGCAACCATGGTCACTAGGAGAAAAATCTTAAATGCTATAGCATTTGCTTGTTATGTGTCCGTTGTTGAACCCAAAAATGTGACTGAGGCACTTCTCGATGAGTTCTGGAACAATGCTATGCAAGATGAAATGGGTCAGTTCAGGCGAAACAGAGTGTGGATCATGGTTCCCAGACCAGATGGTGTTAATATCATCGGCACTAAATGGCTGTTCAAAAACAAGACCGATGAGTTTGGTACTGTGGTTCGAAACAAGGCTCGACTAGTTGCTCAGGGCTACAATCAGGTTGAAGGAATAGATTTTGAAGAAACATTTGCACCAGTGGCCAGATTGGAATCCATCCGCATTCTACTCACAGTAGCTTGTTATCTAAAAATCAAGCTCCATCAAATGGATGTTAAGAGCGCCTTTCTCAATGGGGTTCTCCAAGAGGAAGTGTATGTGAAGCAACCCCAAGGATTTGTCGACCCCCAACATCCTGACCATGTATACAAGCTCCAAAAAGCCCTATATGGTCTCAAACAGGCTCCGAGAGCATGGTATGACAGATTAACTTCCTTTCTCGTCTCACACAAATTCACTCGAGGTAATGCTGACAATACTCTATTCATTAAACACTTGCACCCTGGTATTTTTGTTGCACAAATATATGTAGATGACATTATTTTTGGATCTACGAGTGATGAGGAAGTGTCAAAATTTGTTAACCTCATGACTAGTGAGTTTGAAATGAGTCTCATAGGGGATCTTAGTTTCTTTCTAGGGTTACAGATCAAACAAACTGATCAAGGCATTTTCATTTCACAATCTAAATACATAAAAAAAATGCTGGACAAATATGGGTTAGACAAAACTAAGCATGCCCCTACTCCCTTGAGTCTGTCAACTAAGTTGAGTAAAGATGAGTCTGGTGAAAATGTCGATCCCACATTGTATAGAGGTATGATTGGGAGCCTATTGTATCTCACAGCAAGTCGTCCTGATATTTCTTTCAGTGTCGGATTGTGTGCTCGCTATCAGGCCTATCCTAAACAATCTCATCTCACTGCTGTTAAGCGTATTTTCAAATATCTGTCTGGAACTGTTGATTTTGGTCTATGGTACTCAAGAGATACAAACACATCTCTTGTTGGGTACAGTGATTCTGACTGGGCTGGTAGTCTAGATGATAGGAAGAGTACATCTGGTGGTTGTTTCTACATTGGGAACAATCTTGTATCCTGGCTGAGTAAGAAACAAAACTCTATCTCCCTATCCACGGCTGAGGCAGAGTATATAGCTGCTGGGAGCTGCTGCACTCAGTTAATTTGGTTGAACAAAATGTTAACCGACTATGGTTTTCCCCAAGAGTCTCTTGTACTTTTCTGTGACAGTACAAGTGCCATTAACATGTCCAAAAACCCCGTCCAACATTCTCGGACCAAACACATTGACATACGTTATCATTTCATTAGACAACTAGTTGAGTCAAAACTTTTAACTATTTCTCATGTTCCCACTGATGCTCAACTAGCAGATCTTTTTACTAAAGCTTTAGATGCACGCTCATTTACACATCTCAGAAAATGTATTGGTGTTTGCACCATCTGAATTTTTGTGCATCAGTCCTTCTAGCATTTTGTTGATGTTGTGTGAGTTTTCTTTAATTGAACAATTTCTCTCTTGATCTGAACTTGTCGATGTCCCAGTTAGAAAGGCTACCCTACCTGGATGCAATGGGAAGAGCTTCCTTTGTACCACTGAATATCTTTGAGGAGTTTGCTCCTTCTCACTATATTCTGTGAGAAAGATTCATAAGGAGACGGCTACATCTCCAGGGAGGAGTGAAAGCCATAACTGGTTGGCAAAATATCTTGAGTGGTCCACAAAAACAAAAATTCCATAAATAAAAAAAAGGCATCCGCTTGCAAGTATTTTCCTTCTATCAACTGTTCCCATTGTTCAAGCTGAGAGAGTGAGCTGTCCTTCTAAACCTTGGAGGGCTCACATGAGGACACTTCACACACTTATGACATCGGTGTTGTTCAGATCATCAGTAGGAATTGTTTTGTTAAATAAGTATTCACACTTCCTTGTTTATCAATTGAGGGTCTGGTGCTATTTTTTTTTACATTCGTGTTCGAGTTTGCATTTATAGCTTTTATTGTGTTTCTCTCTCTAGTTGAGCTTATGTGGACTACATGTTTCTGTGTTCAATAAGTTTTGTCTCAATTAGGTGTTTTTTTTTGTTTTGTCTTTTCTGTATGTTGTGGTTTGGACTGAATGTTGTGTGGGCCTGTTTTGTTGGGCTAGTGGGCCTTGTACAAATCAGAAATTTATGTCTCCTTTTTGTTCAGCTGGGCCCAGTAGCTAATTGCTATAAGTCTGCCTGTCTTCTCCCCAGTCATCACTGACCATTTCACCTTCCTCCTTTACTGTCTGCATTGTTTCGTATCTTCATCCTTTACTGTCTGGGGAAGCGTGTGCATTGGTTCTACAGAAGTGTTTGGGTCATCGTCGTCTCACTCTCTGCTCTTCCCAGTTGTCAGGTATGTCGTCTAAACGCTTCACTCGTTCATCACTCTCCTCTCCGTCCATCTCCCCTGTTCCACCTGTGTTGTCTGTCCCACCTGGGTCCTCCTCACCCAAGTCGTCCTCTGAGTCTCCACCTGTTCCCCTTAAGAACTTAGGTCCGTCGTCGAGTAAACGAAAATCTGTTCAGGGGGCTAAAGAGTCTGAGTCCAAAAAATGTAAGGGCTCTGTCACTGAGTCTGAACCTTCTCTTGGTTTGCCCTTCTATTCCCATGACAAACTTCTTCGTTTTCAAGAGAATGTTTGTTCTCGTCCTCTGTGGCCTGAGTATAGGGTTAAGTTGAAGCATTTTTCTAGGGTTCGTGACATTGTTCAGTCTCGAAAGTGGGAACGCACAGTTACTCACCTTCAATCGCCCAATGTCAATCTTGTCCGTGAGTTCTATGCTAACCTAGATGAAAGTATTGTCAATGAAAAAAGCCAACACAAATATCAGGCTTACATTCGTGGGTCTTGGTTTAGGTGTGCTCCGTCTACAATTAGCCTTATCCTGAAAATTCCTAGGCTAGCTCACCCCACTTACACAGATGAATATAAACCATTGTTTAAGGATGTTGGTGCTGAACTAACTGGCAAACCTGATTTTGTGTGGAATGGAAAGGAGTTTCCTGTTACTATTCTCTCTGAGTTCTATCGGGTTCTTCATAAAATTGCCCTATCCAATTGGTGGGCCAACTCCCACACATCTACCATCAACTATAACACTGCACGGTTTCTGTATGCCCTTGGGACTGGTGTCTCTATCGATCTACCATCCCTGATCTACACCCGAATTTTGGATTCTGCGAAGGCTAAAGGTGTTAAACACACTCTTCCATACCCTAGTCTGATTCAGAGACTGGTCTTACGAGGTAATCCAGCCATACTTGAGCAGGATGTCACAGTGCCTGTGCCCTACATTGGCAAGACCTTTCAACCAGTGTCTGGCAAGCCCATTCCTCCATCGGTCATTGCCTTTTCCACCTCTGATCCTGCTGCTCCTGCTGACTCAGAAATTCCTCCAGTGACCACATCACCACTCTCTCGCTTGCCTTCTGCTCATTGGCAAGTCAAGTTACTGTCCGAAGTTCGGAATTTGGCTCATGCTTACAACTTAGATCAACAACGTCAGAAAAGGTTTGAGCAAGGAGTTGTTACGGTCCTCACAGCTATGTCTGAAGTTCTAAGATCAATGGACTCTGGTCCACTCTCTGAAGCTTCTCCAGTTCAGTCCAGCTCCTCTGATGATCCTACTGCACCACTCCAGGGGGAGTTTGGCTCTGATTCCTTGCCAGCCGATACAGCTGCACCAATCCAGGGGGAGTCACAATCTGCTGGTGCTCCTGCTCAGAACCCTACAGGCTAATCATGCTCACCGAGGGGGAGTTGTTTAGTGTAATTTTTTTTTTCTTTTTTTCTTTTGGGTTTTGCAGCCGTTTGACACAATCTTATAAGTGTAATTTTTTTTGTGCATGTTGTGTCCTTTTGTGCTGTCTTTTGGTTAAAACTCTTGGAATTCCTTTTAATGATAGTATGATTCTGGTTATCTTAATTGTGTGTTCTTTCGTTGAGCATAATTTGCCAAGGGGGAGATTGTAAGTTCCTATGGTTCTTGTGGCAAATTATGCTGTCTTTGTCATCTGTCTGGTTGATAGTGTCATCTAGTTTTTTGATCTTATTGTGTCTTTGACAGGTCAGCTAAGGGAGCTAAAAATATGACAGCTGTCCTTACTTGTTGGATGAGCTGTTAAAGTTTGTTAGATTAGAGTTGGTATTATATAAATCAGAGATTACCGGTTTTTTAACTAACTCTTCTGATTTGATTAATGAGTTCATGCTCTGCTAGGGCAAAACTCTGTTCTTGTTTCTTGATGTGTTTCTTGCAGAGCTGATGAAGTGATCTTCAGTTTGAAGGTACCTCTGAAGTCGTGCGATCCTGTGAAGAGTTCAGATCTTTAAGCTGAAGAAGAGTTCAGCTGAAGAGAAGCAAGGGAATCTTGCCTACTGAAGTCCAAGGCTCTTGGATGATATACTGATTTGAGTGTGTTCAAATCATTTGGGTAATTTCTGTATGAATTAGTTTCAGATTGCTTTTGGTGTAATTGTAATTGAAACTGGAAAGTGTATCTTTGATTCATAATGAAAGTTATTACCCTGGTTCAAGGGAACCCAAGCACTAGTCGCCTGAAATGAGTTTTCAGGGTCCGACGAAGCTTGTAAATCTGAGTGTTTTTCTGGTTAGTTTCATGCATGTTACATTCAGTATAAAAGCATTTTATTATACATTAAGATTACAACACTGCTAGACTTTTCAAAAAGTTCTTGATCTCCTCTGCAGCAAACATAGGACGGTTTCTTTCATTCGGCATGGTAAGCATTGCAGTTACTAGGCCTCCTGTGCTTGTTCCAGCAATAAAATCAAAGTAGTCTGCAATCCTTGCATCTTCGCCATCTAGTTTCTGCTTATGCACACATAAATATCAAAAACATTGAGATGAAAAAAAAGAAGAAAAAACTCAACTTCAAAATCACCGAGTTTCATCAACATACTTGAAGTTGGGTTTCCAGAAAGTTTAAAATTATCCCAGGAATGATGCCTCTTACTCCACCACCATCAATGCTGAGAATAGTTACAAGTTTTCCATCTACACCAACCAACCACGAATAAACTCATTTTCTAAAGAACTTAAAAAATATGACAAGGCAAAAACAACTACTTAGTAACATAGAGATTAGCAGACTCACCAGTTGCCATCATGCCTAAAAATATAAATTTCCAAATTCAATTCCATTGGAACACATTATATGGCTTGATTGGAGAAGTCTATTTATGTCCGTTTCTCAAGTTGTCTAATTTTTCACGAAATGTCATCTTTGGCAGCATTTATGAAAGTTGTTGCTTCTTTTCACCTTGATATAATGAGTATTATGTCACTTTTTTTGGGCAGTACTATCAAATTGGTATAAAATCATTACAAGCAATCCAATTTGAAGGTACCTACTCTTTCAAGATAGAGTTGAGAGAGTATCCACATTTCAAACGAGCTTACGATAGAACAACAAAGCACCATGATTTCATCTAAGTGCTGAGATAAAAGGAGTCGAATCTACTAAATTCCTTAACTAATATTAATGTTTTCAACTGTTTCTTCATTCAGTTACTAATATTAATGCTCACAACTATTTCTTCATTCATTAACTAATAAAAATGTTCACAATTAACTGAAGTATATATGCTCATGGTTATTGTTCTGATGTTATAAAATGAATTTTATGGGTTTCAAACTCATATATTTCATGACTTTAGCGTCAAGCTACATGATGTTGCCATGGGAAAGAAAAAAGAAAACCACATAGGTGATTAGGGAAATTTCGGAGAATAAATTTAATATTGACTTTTCCCTTGATAATCTCACAATGATGATTGCTTTAAGGAATTTTTCTCTTATCCACATTGCATCAATAATGACAATTCTCTATACAAGGCACAGAGCCCCGGGAGGACAACCAAAACCACAAAAAATGCCTTATTTTTATTATTAGTATTATTCATCTTTTAACTCAGAAACAACCTTAGCTTGGTTGGTAAGATCTATGAGCTGTCTTACTTGATTCTACATCAACTTTTAGCAGAAGCTCAAGGAAAGAACGTTCTAACTTTAATGAAATGGATTTCACAGGACAGAATTTAGAAGATGATAGTTTAGTGTTTTATGATAGAGCAAAAGCATTGAAAGCCTTTGATGACACAAAGGCTGGTGTTAAAGGACTTGTTGATGCTGGGATTGATACTCTTCCTCAAATCTTTGTTATGCCACCTGAAGATATTTTATCTAACATGTCAGATGATCACTTGGCCTGGCCCCAGTTCGAGGTACCAACTGTAGACCTTAAAAACATGGATGATGATAGTTGGCGTCAAAAGAAAATCATTGACGAAATCAGAGAAGCTTGTGAGTCATGGGGATTCTTCAAAGTAATTAACCATGGGATTCAGCAAGATGTTATGGATGAAATGACTGAAGGAGTGAGCAACAGCAGGCAGTGAAGATGGAGTTCTACTCTCATGACAAGATTAAAAAAGTCCGGTTCAATCGCAACTTTGATCTTCAAAAGGCAAAATCTGCAAATTGGAGGGACACTTTAATGTGTCTCATGGCTCCCAATCCTCCAAATCAAGAAGAATATCCAGCAGCCAATCCTCCCAATCATCCCATTGAAAATGATTATGAAAAGAACTGAATTTTTGCTTAAATATTCAATTTTACTTGTCAACATTTGTCTAAAACTAGCATGAGAATCCATAACTGTTTTTATACACTCTTGTCCTGGAATGGCAGAGATATAATGGTGCAATACTCTAAGCAGCTTATGAAGTTAGGGGACACTCTGTTTCGGTTGATATCTCAGGCCCTTGATCTTGATCCTAATCACCTTGAAGATATGGAATGTGCCAAAGGGCATGTCTTTTTCTGCCACTACTATCCAACATGCCCTGAATCAGATAAGACCATCGGACATGCCACGCGTACAGATCCGACTTTTCTCACTATACTTCTACAAGATCAAACCGGGGGATTACAAGTTCTACACCAAAATCATTGGATTGATATTTCCCCCAGAAAAGGAACACTTGTGATCAATGTTGGAGATCTCTCACAAGTAAATGCTTGGACATTTTCAATCTATTCGATTGAGATTATAGACTACCTTCTGGTATTTTGATAACAGCTTCGTCCATTGCTCTGTTGTTCGCAGCTAATCTCTAATGGTAAGTTCAAAAGTGTTGAGCATAGAGTGCTGGCGAACTCCACCAGTGACCAGTCCGAGAATCTCTGTTGCTTACTTCTTTACAACACATTTTGAAGAGTCTGAAAAGTTTTATGGTCCTATCAAGGAATTGGTAACATATGAAAGTCCACCGTTGTACAAGGAGACCAATTTTCGCACTTGCTCTGTCACAGAAGGAGAAAGATCTAAACCAGTCTTAAAACAAAACATAACCATGGGTTCCATTTCGTAAATCAAAATGAAACGGTAGAAAATATAATCCCAGTGCCATACATACACTCTTGTGCCACTCACGACATTAAGGAAATAAGATGAATGTAACTAATACAGCAAAGTAGCTGCACCGACTTATTCATCTAGTCTTTTTTTTTTTTTTGTGCTTATTTTTCTAGTTTGTCATGTACAATGCCCTCAATTTCCATCTTGACTTTCTCATTTCCATTATTTGTTCAAAATCACATAGCTTAGTTGTAACACCAAGCATATGTGTGAATATCAGTAGAAAGTGAAGTAAGCACTCAAGATACCAAAGTGAAGCAGCCAGGATTGAAAAGATCAATGTGTGGCATAATAGTAGGACTAATATGCCAAGAGTGGATGGTGCTTAAATTAATCAAATTGTGATAAACAAGAACAATTTATGTTTTATTGCTAGATGCAAGAAGAATAACAATACATGTAATCCAATCATACAAAGATTCGGAGTCAAAAATAGAGGCCAAATTCTTTTTTTCTACTAAGTTTAAATTCAAAGTATAACATCTAAACACAAGTCATCTATGACTGCAAAAAAGAATGAGATGAAAAGTATGAACCCCATCTCAATGAACATCCGAGAGTCCCAATAAGCTTGAGATTCTACAATGGTACTTCACATACATTCTCCAAGACTATTGAAGTTTTTTTTTTCAGTCCCAATCTTCATCATCCAACTGACTATCCATCTCATCTCTTGGTGGCCTAATCACCATAATAACTGTAGCTAGACACTCCTCCACACCCAAATTTTTCAATTCCAATCCCCTCACAACCTTTAACCCCTCGCCAAGGCCTCCTTCGCCATCAGCAGCAACCAAATAAACTCCATCATCAGTTGCCACCTCCTTTCTCTGCCTATTAGCCACTACCAAAATTGATTCTTCTTTGTACCACTTATTAGTTTTCCATGGCAAGACTCTAGCATCACTAAAAGCGATAACAATCCCTCCTTTTCCTAACCCCACTACAGGCTCCCAAGCTGGCAACACCACCCACCTCTTCCACCCTTTGTCGGCCACAACCACATTGAACTCTCCCTCAGCTCTACACTCTCCTGGCGCTTCTAAGACCTCCTTCTCCCTCTCCTCAGCCCTGCAAACGGGCAACACCACCACCGAGCTAGCCTCCGCCACCTCGCCAATCTTCAACCTCACTACTGGAACAAGAACAGGATCACCAAGCTCATCTTTTGCCTCTGAGTTTCCCTCAGCTCCATGCAATTCCTCCAACACCCTAGCCTTTGCACCCTCAGTTTCTGCAAATTTCAAAGCTTGCTCAAAAGCAGTCGCTCTCTTATCGGAATCGCTCTTATGCTCTCTACCTTGCCTATAATACATAAAAGCGAGACAATCCCCTGGGCGAGTATAGTCAAAACTATCCCACCCTTTATCTCCGCGGCGGCGAGGGAAATCTTTCATGGAGCGGGCGAGGTCTTGAGCTCCCTTTCCGTCGAACCCATTGGCAATAATGAAGGCTGCGGCGGCAGATCGTTGTTGGACACTCAGGAGCCGAATTTCGTACAACAACTCAGCACCACCAGCATCGAAATGGGCGACGATATCTGGGTCGGTTTTGGATTGGATTAAAGATTCACGTACCTGGGCAGCAACCAAAAGGCGATTTTGCTCGACCCCAGAAATTCCAGTGGCTTCTTCGATGGAAGAGGGCGTGAACCCTTCTTGGACAAGGGAAGGAATGATTGGGGCGTACTCGAACCAGAGACCGAGGCGGTTGGCGAGAACTTCTAGGCGACTGGGAGTGTCGAGAGAGCGAAATTGGTTGGGAAGAGGAGACGGTGGTGGGCGAAAGGGTTGGTAAGGCTGCTGCTGCAACTGCTGATTTCTGGAGCTCGATGATGAAGGGGTGAGAGTGGCCGAGATGGGTTTATTTGAGGGTTTAAAAAGAAGGGTAGTGAAGGGAGAGGAAGAAAAGAGCTTATCGTGGTAGAATGGAGAAAGGGGTTTGAGAGTGTTTGCAGTGAAAGAGAGCATCGCCATGGCCATGGTGAAGTGAGCTGAGCTGAGCTGAAACTGAAAGCTAAAACATCACTTGGTTTTCCTATCGCGCCTTATCTGATCTTTAATTCTTGGACAACTTGAAATTTTGTTTTTATCGTTACATTTTAGAGCATGGTAAAATTAGGATGGTTTGTGAGGTAATATTGAGATGTTATGTAAATGTATGATATTATAATTAAAAAATTGTTTTTTGTTTTTAAAAATAAAAAATTGTTTTTGGCTTATTTGGCCTTGTTTCTTGAAAACAGTTTTCGGAAATAAAGTTACAAAATATAAGAATTTCGAAAACTAAAAACCAATTTACTATTGGTTAATATTGTTTTTAAAAAACATTAACCAAACGTGACTTGTGTTTTAAAAACTTCAAAAACTATCTTTTGTTCTCATTTCTAAAAACAATTTTTTGAAAACAAAATACAGAAAACAATACCAAACATACTCTAAATCATCCACACTCAACCAATCACCAACCTTTCTTCTACCTCATAGGTAAACAAAATGTTCAATATGTTGGTGCTTCACTATCTTCATTAGAGAACTCCTCAATCACAGTAAATCCTGATGAAGATGATATGCGTCATCTTCTTCACTAGACAACTCTTTCCCAACTTTACTTTAATAGTTTCATTCAGTGAAGTAAGAAAGAATTAATTACATACATTTATGATATTTCTTTTTGAATGCGACAGTCAATTTGGATGACTGACAGCCCTTAAGTAGGTTTTGTATATTTTTTTGATTGTCAATATTTTGATTATATAGTGGTTAGCATTTGTTGACCTCGCTTTTAGCCAATGACAATGAGTCTAATTTGTAAGCGACAAGTAGTATAATATGAGTGTAATATAATAAAGCAAAGTAAGACACAAGAATTTTATAGAGGTTCAGCCCCGAGCAGTTCGGTAATAGCCTAATCCTCGTAGTTTGTATTAACTTAAGAACAAGGAGAATGGTTCCTTTTCTTAGAGCTCTTACAATAGTATCTTTGAATATGAATTCTTAGATAGAATGTTTTCGACCCTTTGCCTAGTGAATATGAATCACTATTTATAGGGCTATAAGCTTGGGAGGGAAGTATTTCCCTTTTGGTTACAATTAATATAAGTGGAAAGATTGCATAGTAAATACAGAATACACTAATCGTGGGATTCAGACAGCTTGCCATATCTCTGTGATCTGATCCCAAAGTTATAGGGATTTCTTTGATGACTCATAATGCGAAAGCTAAATTTTCTAAGTGTTGGCGTGCTGCGCGGATTGCTCGATGCCCAGCTTAGAGGACTTCATCCGAGCGAATTTATGTGGTGCCCTGTTCCGCATATCTCTTGCGAGCAGGTACATAGCGTTGATTCCACGTGTCACCATCGTGTGATGCCACGTCAGAGTGCAAAAATTGGGATAACATTTGCCCCCCAAGTCTGTACAGGACTTCCAAAGTTGCGTGTAGATTTCATCCGAGCTGTCTTTGCGTTTGGATGGGTGACACGTGTCAGGTGTGTCTGTTCGCGATTCAATGTGAGGCTGACCAGGCGTCTCTTCAGTTTTCGGCTAATAAATGCTCTAACGCAATTAATGTTGGAATTTATTTTACCAGGATCTTAGATCTACTCACAAGTATGTTTATTAACATCCTAAATATGAACTTTCTAAAACGATAAATTAAACACATATAAAGTTTAGGAAACCTTACATTGGGTGCAGCGGAATATAATGACTCCTTCCGTTCAGATATCTAGCCCTTGATTCCTTTCTGTAGCAGAGCATTATCAATATCTGAACCTGGATCTCTTTCTCTGAATCTTTGATGCTGAAACTCCTTTGCTGATGATCTTTCTTCACGATCTTCCTCACTATGATTGAGGTATCACTTGATGTGTGTGGGCACTACTCATACACTAAGGATTTCGAAATTATCAAGGAAGAAGAGAGAGAGTGGTCAGCTAAAGATAGGGAGAGAGAAGGCTCAGTTTTTCTGAATAGAAAAAGTCAGAAGAAAAGTGTAATTTTTCTGAAGCCTTCACTATCTATTTATAGCATTCCACTAGGGTTAGATTTGAATTATATGGCATTAAAATAATGAAAAAATCAGTTTAAATTTCCTACAAAAGTGGCTGGCCCTATACTAGTGGATTTGGGCCTCACTTTTTGCAATTTTGCAGTTTTATCTTTTCTGCATCTGATTTTCTCAAAAACGCCAATTTTCTAATTCAACCATTTAAATGCCAATTCTAACTATTTAATAACTATAAATAATTATTAAATAATATTGTCATTTATCATATTTATTAATTGAACCATACAAAGTATCATAATTAACAAATATGCCCCTATAAACTCTTTCTTTACAATTTCGCCCTTACTTAGTGAAAAATTCACAAATAGACATAGTCTAATTTGAGAATTATAATTGATTAATCAAAACCAATTACATGAGTCTTACAAGCAATATTATCTCAACTAGTGGGGGGACCATGGGTTTATATAACCGAGCTTCCAATAAGTAGATCAAGAATTTAGCACTAAAATTCACTAACTTATTAATTCTTCGTTGAATCCACGCATAGAACTTAGAATTGCACTCTCAGTATATAGAATGCTCTATATGTTCCACCATATAGACACATCATTAGTTATCCATTGTTATAATCCTAATGTGATCAATGATCCTCTATATGAATGATCTACACTGTAAAGGGATTAAATTACCGTTACACCCTACAATGTATTTATTCCTTAAAACACTTGACCCCGTATAAATGATATTTCAGCTTATGTGAAATGAGTACTCCACCATTTATGTTCGTTTGGTCAAGCTCGAAGGAGATCATCCTTTGCTTACTATTCGCCAGATAGAAGCTATAGATTCCATGTTTATGCTAGCGCTCCCACTCAATTGCACTACCGTGTTCCCAAAATGTACGTATCACCCTGACCTAAAAGTAGGCTTAACTAACAAATCAAAGAACACGAATAGCCTCTCGAGATTGAGCCTAATCATATCAGGATTAAGATCATTTGATCTAGGATCAACTAGGCGATATTGACTTGAATAGATATTACGGTAGGTTTAATAAATCTAAGTCAAAGTTCAATATCGGTCCCTTCCGATGCATACTCCATGCATCCAACCTGAGCTTTACTTTAACCAATGTTGGAAAGAACATAGTATTTCTCCAAATACAAGTAAACTCTTGTTGTAGATTATCATATCGCAAAACCCTGTGTCTGATAAATCTAGGAAACTTTATTCACATAGTCATGTTTACTTTCCAATGTGTTGACGACACAATAAACAGGATCAAGTATGTGAAAAGGGTTTCAGATGAATTCATACATTATGTACATATAATCATGAAATAAATCATGTGAACCATGCAACATTCAATGTTATTTCTGATCTATATTAATAAGTAAATGCGATTATATTGAAATGAGTTTTATTTAGGGCATAAAACCCAACAAACTCCCACTTGCACTAATATAAAACAAAAAGTGCGTTTCAAATAATCTCAACACCTTGATATACAAATCAAGTGTAGTAGTAGTAAACTCCTCGTAATAGGATCTGAAAGGTTGAATTAACCACTACCTTTTCTCCACCATTACTCTTCCTTTAATCACAAAATCATTGATAATGTGAAATTCCTCTCTATATGTCTACTCTCTTGGGATACTGGATTCTATACCTTTGGCAACTACTTTTGGTTAATCAGGAAATTAACACTAGTAGTTTAAGGCAATTTGGAATGGTGCCAAAGATGTATAGAACTTTCCTTAGACTGAATAAGTAACTTTCCTGCAGCTTTAACATTCAGTCTATCTCTGGTAGACCTAGAGACTTCAGATAGGTTTTTACACTTCTCCAAAATCACTATTCCACCCCCAGAGTAATCACCATCTTATCAGAAATATTTACTAGCACATAGGCAAATTTCGAAATCTGATATGGTGTAGTCTAAGAGTTTTAAACACACCCTTATAGACTAACATATAGTTCCTCTTCTTAATCTTAAAATTTACTTGATTGTCTTCCAATGTTCTTCTCCTGGATTAATCTGATACCTACTCATTACTCCCACTCAACGGAGTGTCTGGTCTAAGGCATACAAAAGCATATCTAAGACCTCTCACTGTTGATATAAGAAATTCTTTCATGGCTTTATCTTTTCTGGAATAGTTAAGACTTTTCCTTAGATAAATAAAATCTATACCTAAGAAGTTGTGAAGCTTCTATAGATTGCCATTAGAAAGAAAATGCTTCAGCATTTTACTAAAGTAAGTTGCTTGCATTAGAGTAAGTAATTACCAAGTATACCACAAGCCATAGGTTTAGATAAACTCAAACCTGTAATACTAGGAACAAGAAGTTTTGTTAAGTCCATTGAATAGACTTATAAACGAAAATTTCCTTTTATGTCCTTGTAATAGAAAACTTTAGGTTATTCCATGTGAATGGATTAAACCATAGTTCTATAGGCTTTCTTCTTAGTTTCTTATCTTGACAATCCATTACTTGTTTAAACTCACAATGGATTTTAATCACTAGTGTCTCCCAAGTCATAAGAAGGTGAGTTCCTAGAAACTCTCCCACTACGACAAGGTACCGCGAATTATGTCGAAGAAAACTAAATGGTATTGACCTCTTCGGTTGTGACAAGACAACAGAGGCAGTGGGATCATCATATGTTATATAAGATGATAGAACACTTTTGGAATCAAGAATTAAGTATCTCCTTTATTTGCTACTTGTTTTTCAGACTTAGTCATTTTCTTAGAAAAGTAGTATTTGTTTGAACAAACACTTTCTTATCTATTGACAATGGGATGGTCCACCCCTAATCACTTAGAATAGCTAAGAAACCATGGTTAACAGTTCTAGCTTTTCTTAAGATTTTGATTAGGTCATCCATGAATCTAGTAATGATTTACATTAAGTATACAACCATTACATCATTCTGAAATTGTATTACCATAGAAGGATTTAGGCAACGACTAGTAACTAATCATCAACATGCAACTCGAAATTTCTGGGGAGGTAAGTTTGGATATAATTCAAAAATCAATTTAATGATCTTTGAACTGCATATCTACTAACTATTTCTCCACCCCTATCAGTTCGCAAGATCTTTAACCACTTACCTTAATGGTTTTAACCATTGCTAGAAATTAATGAAATTTTTCAAACATTTCAAATTTCTTGCTAAAAGGTATAATCTAGAGTTATCGTTTTAAGAATACAACGAAAAACTCATATCCACCCCTGAATGTACATCCATCTGCGAATGAGATGAACTACTTTCAGTGGATATAGGCATATTAACTCTTTGCAGAGATCGATCTTGTCAAATCCACTATGAACAAGATACAAATGCCATAGATTAAAAAAAATGGTAGTGTCTATGATGACATAGGTTTAGTTACATCAAAGAGTTCTTAGAATACTTCAAGTGGATCCTGGTCACAGAATACTTAACTCACATTCCATACAGTTTTAATCCATTAATAAAAGATGGATATTAAACACTTGAGAAAGTGTAAGTATTGTATTCGGAATTAGAAATTTAAGAAAATTTCTATTTGGAATCTAAAATTAAAGTCAAAGACTTAAATTTATACCAAATATAATGAGTAATTCTATCTTGGACCGGCACTACTAATACAAACTCTAAGTCAGATTTGCCCATACAAGTAGGAAATTTCTAAGATTGAGGATTTATATCAATTAGGAATAGAATTTCGGGATTATAATCATATGCGTCATATAAAATGACATGAAATGATTTATAGACCATTCATCCAATGATATGTTTTGAAAGCTAATTCGAAATGAATAAGCTAAGAGGAATTAGGATAATTTCGTTTAAAATAAGAATCCAACGATGCTTCGATTAGCGAAAGTCAAAGTAATCTTATTTATATAATCTTCTTGTTTCATATCGTAAAAATACTAGTCTAAGGTGTCATCAATTGATGAACAGCTAGATGTCGCATGTACAATATTTATCTTTCGAAATCTAACACTATTATGTATGTCTAATGGTGAAAATCCACTAGGGATTTATCTCATTAGATAAACAAGCCAAGTTAGACCAACAATGAAGATTCGAAATTAAACTACAACTTAATAACAGAAAATAACATGGTTCAATATAAATTCATACACAATTCAGAAATTATAAGCATATAGCAAGTAGGAATGACAAGTGAAAATACTAAAACTTACAATCCTAAATAATTTCCAAGGTTTTCAACAACCGATACGGTGTCCGGTAGGCGAGAGTCAAAGCATCATTTATTGAATAGAGTTGTCAGCTCATCTAAAATAGAAACCATTCTAGCAACCTTTTATTCGATCAAAATAAGAATCCAACGTTGTCCCGGTAGGCGAGAGTCAAGGTTATTCTCATTTTATGAGCTTCCACCATTGTTTCATGTTTCATAAGTTTATCTCTAAGTAGTCACCGTAGGGGAGAGTCTAATAGAGACGAAAACTTACAAAACACTTATCAAATGAAATCTTACGGTGTTAAATGCGTTCAACGAATAACCATCCATAGGGGGACGAAGTCTAGCGTCTCGAGGTTATATTGAAAACATTTAACTTTTGTAAGACCAACAATGGAGATCGAATATCTTAATAATAATCAAGCTCATTATTTAAAGTGAGTTGTATTTGCTTTGATTCTCTTTATTTAATTTATTTATTTTAAATATACATTTATTTAAAATTTCCAATTTAGAATGAAAAATTCTAAATATAAATTTTAATTTAATATTTATAAATTTTACTTAGATGAATAATTTCCTTCTTAGTAATAATTTCCAATAAATATTTAGAAAACTATTCAATTTAAGTTGTTACAAAATTAATATAAATTAATTTACAACTCAAATTTAATATTCTATAAATATATATTGCATTTCGAAAAATTAAAGTATTTAAGAATACAATTTTCGAAAATGCATGTTAAAATAAAAAATTAATCCTGGAAAAATTATTCTAATTTAATGTTGGCCCAAAATTAATTAATAAAATTAATTTACAACAAAAAATATAATTTTCCTATTTAATTAAATATATAAGAAAAATTTCAAATATTTAAGTATGATGATGAAATCAACTTAAATATTAATTTTCTATTTAATTAAATACACTAGAAAAATACTTCAAGCAAAAATATCACCTATCTAGATTTTCCTTTGACTAATTAATTCAATTTCTAATAATATACTTTAATTAAATTTATTTTAAATTAATCAATAAATGAAAAAATCATTGATTTAAGTTGATCCAAGAATTAATTAAAATAAATAATTAATTTACAACTTAATCTATTTTTCAAGATAAAATTCGAAATTCTAGCATTTAAGAAATGCAATTTCGAAAATTGATTAATAAAATAAAGAAAAAATATATTTTGAAAATTATTTAAATTTAGTTGAAAAAATAAATTTCAACTAAAAATAATTTTCTATTTAATTAAATGTCATGAAAAAGAAATATTTAAGTATGATGATAAAAATCAACTTAGATATTTAATTTTCAAATTAATTAAATGTATTAAATTCAAGAAATAAATAATTAAGTGTAGAGAAGGCTTAATTATTAATCTCTAGTTTAATACTAGGAAAAAATATACTTAAAATAAATTGTACCAAAATTAATTATTTAAATAATTAATTTCACAATGTATAATATTTTCCTATTTAATATTAGAAATAATAAGTAGTCTAGAAATAACTATCTAGAAAATATCTTATTTGACTAAGTATCTTTTCTACAAAATTTGAAAAAATATCTAATTTAAGTTGTATTAGAAAAAAAATCTAGAACTTAAATATTTTTCAAATTTAAATTTAATTAAATATCAAAAATTAAGTTGTAACCACTTAATTTGAAAATATTCCATTTTAAGTTAATATTCGAAAAGATATTAACTTAAAAAAAATATCTAAAGAATCTTAATAACCAATGCCTAAAATTCCTCAACTTAATTTTTTGAAATTTGAAATTCAAAAGATATTCAGATTTGAGTTGGTTAGTTGTAGATAACTAAATATCAACTTAAATAGGAATATTTAATGAAAAATTTAAATTAAGCTCCAGAAAGAATCTAGATGGTTATAATTCTATATTTAATTAAATACAAGAAAATACATATAGTTTAGCTTAGAATAAAAAAATTCTTTAAACTATATTTTTCTTAAATTAATTTCAAAATAAATGAAATTAATTATGTTGCTAATCAATTTTTATTAGGTTAAACTAGTGTAATTAACCTAGTACAGTTATTCAAATCAGGCAAATGGGCCTTCACAATTGGGGTGGTTTGTGTGAGGGGGTGCTGGGTTCAGTATGTCGTACCCACTTCTATGGCTCCCAACTCTCACACAAGGCCCAAAAGAGAGGAATTTAACCTTAATAAGAACAACTGTTATTAATTGAATAGGCCCAAAAGCTAAATGGGCCTAAATAAATTCTATCAAGAACTATGATAATTTATTTTAGCAACATTAACCTATATGCATCTATAATAAAATTAAACACATAGGCTCACACAGGCACACTTTGGATGGGTCCTATCATGTTGCTAGGTCATACACAGATGAAAGAAGATTGTAAATTATACCTGTTACAAATTATTATCTTGACTAAGGAGCCATCGGATCATTAGATACGGCAAAAAGTAACCATGGCTATTTGCAATCAAGTAATAATAGGTTTTAAAAACTTACACATAAGCTAAAACACATACTCCTGCAACAAGGTTAGCTGGATAGTTGGATGTAGGATTTATTTAATTTTAAATAAATATTTAATTTCGAAAATAATTAATTAAATAAATAAAAAAAATAAAAAATTTTTAAAATTTTTTAAAAAAATTTAAAAAAAAAATTCGAAATTTAAAAAAAATTTAAAATTAAACCTACAATTTTTGAAAAATTAGGTTTCAACCAACCTAAATATCATTTCAAAAATTTGCTAACTACTTTTAAATTTTAAATGTTATTTTATAAAAAAAAATTAAATAAAAAATTAGAAAAGATAAATAAATATCTTTTTCAAATTTTTAAATGTAATTTAAATAAATAAAATAACAAAATTTAAAAAATTAGCAAAATATCTTATATCTATTTAAAATTACATGATTATAAATATCTTATTTTAAATTTAAATATGGTCAAAATATCTAAAAAGATTTAATTAAAAAATCTTAAAAGATAAGATATTTTTAAAATATCTTAAAAGATATTATAAATATCTTTAAAAGATAAGATATTTTTAAATATCTTAAAAGATATTATAAATATCTTAAAAGATATTATAAATATCTTAAAATATCTGACCTTAAATTTTAAAAAAAAATATAATCAAATTTAAAAATAAGATAGATTTTTAAGCAAAAAGATAAATACTAATTCTATTCAAATTCAAATTACACTAATATCTTGAATTAAATTAAAAAAAATTTAAATTAATTCAAAATGATAATTATAATTGAATTAGGAATAGTAATAGTATATATACAAAACCATACAAAAAATTGGAAGCTAATTCCATGAAAAAGTATGAAAAATTGAAGAAAATTGAAAAAATTCGAAACTGTACGGACAGTTACTGCGATCGCAGAAACTATCAAGACAATTTCCGATTTTGTCAAATCTTCAAAAAATCATAACTAATTCAAATAAAATCCAAATTGAGTTCTGTAAAAGGCTAACTTGCTTAATTTTTTCCATACTATCCAATAAAAATAATGCCAGAACCGAAATAACAATTATTTTTCACGAAAATTTCACAATCATCAATCAATCATCAAATAACACTCAATACAACATGATACCATCCAAAGAACATACAAACAATCGTTTTAAAGTCCAAATTACATGTAAGTAGATCAATTACCATGGCTCTGAGGCCAGTTGTTGGAATTTATTTTACCAGGATCTTAGATCTACTCACAAGTATGTTTATTAACATCCTAAATATGAACTTTCTAAAACGATAAATTAAACACATATAAAGTTTAGGAAACCTTACATTGGGTGCAGCGGAATATAATGACTCCTTCCGTTCAGATATCTAGCCCTTGATTCCTTTCTGTAGCAGAGCATTATCAATATCTGAACCTGGATCTCTTTCTCTGAATCTTTGATGCTGAAACTCCTTTGCTGATGATCTTTCTTCACGATCTTCCTCACTATGATTGAGGTATCACTTGATGTGTGTGGGCACTACTCATACACTAAGGATTTCGAAATTATCAAGGAAGAAGAGAGAGAGTGGTCAGCTAAAGATAGGGAGAGAGAAGGCTCAGTTTTTCTGAATAGAAAAAGTCAGAAGAAAAGTGTAATTTTTCTGAAGCTTTCACTATCTATTTATAGCATTCCACTAGGGTTAGATTTGAATTATATGGCATTAAAATAATGAAAAAATCAGTTTAAATTTCCTACAAAAGTGGCTGGCCCTATACTAGTGGATTTGGGCCTCACTTTTTGCAATTTTGCAGTTTTATCTTTTCTGCATCTGATTTTCTCAAAAACGCCAATTTTCTAATTCAACCATTTAAATGCCAATTCTAACTATTTAATAACTATAAATAATTATTAAATAATATTGTCATTTATCATATTTATTAATTGAACCATACAAAGTATCATAATTAACAAATATGCCCCTATAAACTCTTTCTTTACAATTTCGCCCTTACTTAGTGAAAAATTCACAAATAGACATAGTCTAATTTGAGAATTATAATTGATTAATCAAAACCAATTACATGAGTCTTACAAGCAATATTATCTCAACTAGTGGGGGGACCATGGGTCTATATAACCGAGCTTCCAATAAGTAGATCAAGAATTTAGCACTAAAATTCACTAACTTATTAATTCTTCGTTGAATCCACGCATAGAACTTAGAATTGCACTCTCAGTATATAGAATGCTCTATATGTTCCACCATATAGACACATCATTAGTTATCCATTGTTATAATCCTAATGTGATCAATGATCCTCTATATGAATGATCTACACTGTAAAGGGATTAAATTACCGTTACACCCTACAATGTATTTATTCCTTAAAACACTTGACCCCGTATAAATGATATTTCAGCTTATGTGAAATGAGTACTCCACCATTTATGTTCGTTTGGTCAAGCTCGAAGGAGATCATCCTTTGCTTACTATTCGCCAGATAGAAGCTATAGATTCCATGTTTATGCTAGCGCTCCCACTCAATTGCACTACCGTGTTCCCAAAATGTACGTATCACCCTGACCTAAAAGTAGGCTTAACTAACAAATCAAAGAACACGAATAGCCTCTCGAGATTGAGCCTAATCATATCAGGATTAAGATCATTTGATCTAGGATCAACTAGGCGATATTGACTTGAATAGATATTACGGTAGGTTTAATAAATCTAAGTCAAAGTTCAATATCGGTCCCTTCCGATGCATACTCCATGCATCCAACCTGAGCTTTACTTTAACCAATGTTCTGGAAAGAACATAGTATTTCTCCAAATACAAGTAAACTCTTGTTGTAGATTATCATATCAGTAAAACCCTGTGTCTGATAAATCTAGGAAACTTTATTCACATAGTCATGTTTACTTTCCAATGTGTTGACGACACAATAAACAGGATCAAGTATGTGAAAAGGGTTTCAGATGAATTCATACATTATGTACATATAATCATGAAATAAATCATGTGAACCATGCAACATTAAATGTTATTTCTGATCTATATTAATAAGTAAATCTGATTATATTGAAATGAGTTTTATTTAGGGCATAAAACCCAACAATTAATACTTTGAAACCCGGTTTTCTCTCACCACGTTTGACGGTTACACTTGATTATGTTTGATTTTCAATATTTGCTTTTGGGGGGAACCAAGGCGTCTAAGGCATTTGAAATGATTACCTTTTTTCGTTCTTCTGCCTAAAAATAGGACTGAGTATTGTTCACAAATTCACTTATTCCAACTTCTCTACTTAGTAAGCTCAAAGTAAAAAAAAAAGAAGTTTTCGCTTTAATTTTGCCGTGAAATTTCCACAAGAATCATCCGAGCAGCCTCGTTTGGACCAAACTCAGAAGTCGATCAGCAAGTAAGTTTTCCATTCCTTCTTTTACTTTGTACATTTAATTTCTGAATGCGATCTTAACCTTGCTGTAGAAGATAGTTAGAAAACCCTAGGTTCTGAAACTTTGCAATATTTCTTTACAATGATCTGTGCAACTTCATGATTCATGACGCTTGCCTTTTGATCGTACATTGTCTGTCTTTCACCTTGCTTATTCAAAGCTTTGTGAAATTTTGCCCTAAACCCCAATAAATTTTAAACTTCTGGGTTTTAACTTGCTGCTGAATATTTCCATTCTTTAATCTGTTGAGTACTCTTGGTCGGCATGTTTTCCTGTTTTTTGTTCAATATCCCGACCAAACACTCATCTCGCGTGTTGTCTTTTATAGATGAACTCTAGTGAGTTTTGGGAAGCGAACACCGAATTGACTAGGACTTGCTTCAACTTCTGTACGAGGATAACCCTCGTCTCTGCTCTAGTCTGCCCTCTTCAAGTGACGGACTTTTCAACTCAATCTTTCCATCCAGCCATAGGATGACGGCTCGAATTAAGCAAACAATGCGTAGGGTTGACGCGTCTGATCCCCACGCGGCCCAGGTCACCACTTTACCCAGTTCTGAACAAGATTCACCCGTCCAGGAGGAGGGGGATCATGATGGGGATGCCGAAGTCCAGGAGATTGAAGAACAAGGCGATGTTCGTCGGGCAGCCCTTCCGAGGCGGAGGAAGAGGAGGAGGCTGCACCTCTAAATTTTGGGGGACACAATGAGGCTGGGGAGCCAGTAGATGCGGACGGCGATGTCTTGGTTGAAGGAGTAGACTGCGTCACCGAGGAGCTTACTGCTGCAGTTCCTCACAGGAGGCAAGGTGCCTTAGGTGCTAGGTGGGTGAGCCCTCCATCCAAGGTCACTACGGCACGCCTAAGTGCTTTAGACCGACTTGGCTATCTGGGTAAACTGGACTGTTATGTCCCTGCCTCAAACCACCGAGCCACAAACCCGAAGGAGGGGATGTGTGCTTGGTCGGGTGCTCATTCCAAACAAGGGGCAATGCTGCCTTTGCACTTGTATTTTAGGAAGGTGGCAAACTTCTTCCGTCTTTGTATTTTAGGAAGGTGGTAAACTTCTTCCGTCTTTGCCCGACCCAGTTTACTCCTAAGGGCATCAAGTATCTATCCGCCCTATTTGTCCTCTTTGCCTCCCAGAAATGGGATATGCCTTCTCCGCACGAGGTTACCTGGTTTTTTGATTTGAGGTCTACCCCCAGCAAGGCAGGTCGGGATACTTCTATTTTTCTCAGCCACATTTTGAGTGGTTGACTGGCACCGGGGACAGGGCTGTGAGCAAAATTAGGAATATTGTTGATGAGTATTACATGGTGAAAGGCATGGGCACCACCTATACTCGGTTCCAGCAGATCCCTATATAATACCGTCCTCCCTTTACGCTGGCTCTTAGGGATAGAGCTCATGTTGGGTTTTTATGCCCTAAATAAAATCCATTACAATCTAATCTGATTAATTATCAATAATAGAATTAGAAGTGATTTATGTTAACATGTATTTTTTCATGCTTATGGTTTAATATATGCACAAAATGAGTTAAGTCCAGAACATACATTCATTCATAATTACGGTGATGTCAACACAGTAGAATGTGATTGTGATTATATGATTCAAAAGACTAAGTCCCTGTTTCATCAGTGTTTTGGATTTACACTGATGTGATAATCAGCGATGAAGTATACTTACACTTGGAGTAAGTGTTATGTTCTTTCCAGAACATTGGCAAAATATACTAGTTTCGAATGTATGGAGTATACATTGGAGTAGACTGATATTGAACTTAGTTAAGATATTATAATACTTACTGTTGTATCTTTCCAAGTCAATATCACTAGTTGATCTTAGATCAAAAGATCTAAATCTTGGTATGCTTAGGCTCAATCTCAGGAGTACTATTCTTGTGCTTTGATTTATTAGTTAAGCCTACTTTTGGGTCAGGGTTATACGTATATTTTGGGAACATGATAGTATGATTGAGTGGGAGCGATGAACATAAATATAGAATCTATAGCTTCTACAGGTGTTTAGAAGTCAAGTGATGATTTCCTTCGAGCTTAGTGAAATAGAAGTAAATGGATGAGCTCTTGTTTCAGTGGTTATATTTTAGTTCACTAAAACATCATTTACAGGTAACTAAGTGTTTTAAGGAGCCAAATACATTGAGGGTGAAACGGTAAATTTATCCCTTCTCGGTGTAAATCATCCATATAGAGGATCTTTGATCAAATTAAGATTATAACAATGGTTAAAAGTGATAGCGTATCTATATCGTGGAAAATATAGAGCCCTCTACATACCTGAGAGTGCAATTCCAAGTTCTAAGAGTGGATTCAACAAGGAATTAATAAGTTAGGGAATTTACTTGGTAAATTCGGTTCGACTTATTGGAAGCTCAGTAATATAGGTCCATGGTTCCCATTCTAGTTGAGAACATACTGCTTGTAAGACTCAATAATTGATTTATGATTAATCAATTATAATTCTAAAATTAGACTATGTCTAGTTTGTGAATTTTCACTAAGCAATGGCGAAATTGTAAAGAAAAGAGATTCTAGGTTTATTTATTAATTAAGAGACTTTATATGTCTAATTAATAATTATGTTAAATGACAATATTATTTAATAATTTATTTTAGTTATTAAATAATTAGTTTTGGCATTTAAATGGTTAGAATTGAAAAATTAGCGTTTTTGAGAAAATAGAAATAAAAATTGTTAAAACTGCAAAATTCCAAGCGGGGCCCATTAACACCATGGCCGACCACTTGAAGAGGGTTTTTTTAATTATTATTTTTATTATTTTAATGCAAAATAATTACTAACCTAAACGTAGTGGTTACCTATAAATAGATAGTGATGGCTCACACCAAAATAGGAGTTTTCAAGTAATTCAAGAGATTGCCTTTCAGAAAATTGAGCCACTCACTATCCTTCTATAGCCGACCCCCCCCCCCCCGCTCTCTCTCTCTCTCTCTCTCTCTCTCTCTCTCTCTCTCTCTCTCTCTCTTTTCCTCTTCCAATTTCGAAATACCCTTAGTGATAGAGTAGTGCCCACACACAGCAAGTGGTACCTCAATCATAGTCTGGAAGATTGTGAAGAATCCAAATTGAAGAGAAGGATATTCAGACTCAGATCTTGGTGATACTCTGCGACAGAAAGGATACAAGGGTTAGAGATCTGAGTGGAAGGAGACATATTATTCCGCTGCGACCAATGTAAGGTTTTCTAAACTTTATGTGTTTATTATCGTTTTAGAAAGTTCATATTTAGGATGTTAAACAACATATGAGTAGATCTAAGATCTTGGTAAAATAAATTCCAACAGCTCAAAGGATCACTCAGCTGCCGGGTGATGCCCGAAATATCACTTTGTTGACCTTGGAGGCCAACTTTGTGGAGTACGGGCTTTACCCAAAGGATTTCATTCCCCAGCCCATGAAGGAGAAGAAGAGGAAATCCAATGCTGGCTGGGCTGAGGGAGCTCATCAGGAGAATGAAGTCGTTCAACTGAAGCGTGAGGCTAAGTTGAAGGGAGGTGCGGGAGCCAAACAGTATGCTCAGAAACATTCTAAGCAGGAGGGCGAGGCTAAAGAGGAGCAGGAGATACCGCTCACAAGGAGGAAGAAACTTCTGACTGGGCATAGGCCCATTGAACATACGATTCGGATCAGGGAGCCCAGTTTGCCTGCTCGGCCGTCCACTCCTATAGTAGGAAAGGGGAAAGCCGCCCTGGAGGAGCAGGAAAACTCGTCGAATGATGATGCTCCATCAGGTCCTGTTCGGGCAGATGTTTCTGCCAATGCGTAGGATACACCATCTTGCATTTATCTTTCTTGATTTTTGTGCTACTATATTTCTCATGATTTTCCCTAACCGTGTTGCTTTCATTTCGTGCAAACATGTCTTAGAAAATGCTCGAAGCTTTGAAGAAGAGAGTGGGAGGAAGCTCGGGCTTATCTCCTCCGGTTATTGATCTAGGGCAGTGAGACAACTCTGTCTAGAGAGAAGGCATCGACTGAAGCGGTTATTGATCTCTCCGAAGAACAAACTGTTATGGATCCTCCTATCTCGAAAATGACTAAGTCCAAGGACTCTCTAGGAGGTAGCTCGGATAGGCCAGAGCAATCGAAAGGCAGGTCTGAGCTAATCAAGGCACCTACCCCACCTCCGGTGCTACACCCGGAGACCAAAAGAGGCAAAGACATGCTCATTCACTATGTGACCGATCGGTCCCTGAGGTGAACAAGAAGCTGGTTGGAGTAGACAATGACCTTTCCCTTGAGTTGGTGATGGGAGGAGCTTTGAAGGAGTTTGCAAGGGTAATTCTTTCTTGACAGATTCCTTTTATCCTTCTTTACTTAGTTCAAATTTTAACACTCTTTCTCTGTACAGACCGGTCTGAAGTTAGCTTACGCTTATTCCCGGGCCAAATCTGATGCTTCTAAGAAAGTCGCCATTTCCAACACTATGCGGGCAGAAGTGGATCTGGCTAAAAAGGACGTTGATGAAGCCAGGGTTCAGCTTGGGGCTGTTCGGATTGAGCTGGGAGAGGTCAACAAGAAGCTTCTTTCTACTGAGAAGAAAGTGGCCGAACTGACCAAAGATCTTGAAGATTCCGACCAGCTTGAAGACGCCATTTCCTCCTTATCCAAAGAAGTGACCAGCCTTCAAGAAGAAAGGGAGGTTCTCCGGACTGTCTTTCGTAGTTTGGAAGCAGAGAAGAAGTCTAAGGAGGAGGAGCTTGAAGCTGAGGTTAAGAAGTACAAATCAGAGGCCGAGCAGCAGAAAACTGAAGTGGCGAGGCTTGGAGGGAGAGTAAATGCCTTAGAGACAGCGGGTCTCGAGATTTTTTATGACTTCTGGAAGGCTAATCCCAAGGCAAACTTTGATTACTTGGGCGATTCCAAAGACATGTTTCTCGAGTATTGCGCTTCTCAGGTGGCCTATGGGGAACTCGATGTTGGAAATTTATTTTACCAGGATCTTAGATCTACTCACAAGTATGTTGTTTAAACACCCTAAATATGAACTTTCTAAAACGATAAATTAAACACATATAAAGTTAAGAAAACCTTACATTGATGCAGCAGAATTAATGTCTCCTTCCACTCAGATCTCTAACCCTTGTATCCTTTCTGTAGCAGAGTATAATCAAGATCTGAGCCCGAATGTTCTTCTTCTTCAAGTTTGATCCTTCACAGTCTTCCAATCTATGATTGAGTTACTGCTTGCTGTGTGTGGGCACTTACTCTCTCACTAGGGTTCGAAATTGATGAAGGAGAAAAGAGAAGAGGGATTTCGGCCAGGTATAGAAAGTGGGGAAGGCTCAGTTTTTCTGAAGAGAGAAATTTCTGTCAGAAAAGCTTGTGAAAACTTGTGAAAGCATGTGTTGTGACTGAGCCATCACTTTCTATTTATAGGCAACTACTAGGTTTAGGTTAGGAATTATTTAGCATTAAAATAATGAAAAAATTAATTTGAAAAACCCTTAATAAGTGGCCGGCCATGGTGTTATAGTGGGCCTCACTTGCTTTTGCAGTTTTATCAAATTTTATCTCTATTTTCTCAAAAACGCCAATTTTCCAATTCTAACCTTTAAAATGCCAAAACTAATTATTTAATAACTAAAATAGATTATTAAATCATATTGTCATTTAATTTAATTATTAATTAGACATATAAAGTCCATTAATAAATAAATAAACCTAGAAACTCTTTTCTTTACAATTTCACCCCTGCTTAGTGAAAATTCATAAAATTAGACATAGTCTAACTTTAGAATTATAATTGATCAATCACGAATCAATTAATGAGTCTTACAAGCAGAATGTTCTCAACTAGAATGGGGACCATGGATCTATATGCTGAGCTTCCAATAAGTGAACCAAATTTACCAAGTAAATTCCTACTTATTAATTCTTCGTTGAATCCACTCTTAGAACTTAGAATTGCACTCTCAGACTTATATAGAGCATATTGTATGTTCCACGATATCAATATGCTATCTCATTTAACCATTGTTATAATCTTATTGTGATTTAAAGATCCTCTATATAGATGATCTACATCGAGATGAGATTTCTTTACCGTTCTCACCCCTCAATGTATTTTGCCCCTTAAAACACTTAGCTACCTGTAAATGGTGTTTAGTGATCTAATAATTAGTCAGTTAAACAAGAGCTCATCCATTTACTTCTATTTGCTAAGCTCGAAGGGAATCATCACTTGACTTCTATACACCAGTAGAAGCTATAGATTCCATATTTATGTTCAGCACTCCCACTCAATCATACTATCATGTTCCCAAAATATACGTATCACCCTGACCTAAAAGTAGGCTTAACTAATAAAGCAAAGAACATGAATAACACTCCTGAGTTGAGCCTAAGCATATCAGGATTTAGATTCTTTTAATCTTAAGATCAACTACTGATATTGACTTGGAAAGATATGTATAACGGTAAGTTTGTAATATCTTAACTTAGTTGCAACATCGGTCCAGTCCAATGTATACTCCATACATTCGAAACTAGTATACTTTACTAATGTCCTGGAAAGAACATAACACTTACTCCAAGTGTAAGTACATATCATCGCTGATTATCACATTTGTGTAAATCCAATAACACTGATGAAGCAGGGACCAAGTCTTTTGATTCATATGATCACAATCACATTCCACTGTGTTGACGATACTGTAATTGTGAATAAACATATGATCTTGATTTAACTGATTCTGTGTGTAAATGTAATAAACATATTTAAACCATTAGCATGTAAAATTCATGCAAACATCAATCACTTCAAATTTCTTATATTGATAACTAATCAGATTGTAAAGAGTTTTATTTAGGGCATAAAACCCAACAAACTCCCACTTGCACTAATATAAAACAAACTGCGCAAATAGGTCAATCTGATGTCTTGATCTTCAGATCAAGTGTAGTATATTTGAATCCACCCAAACTTTTGGAACTAGTTCATAAATACTCTTATGAAACATCCTTTACTATATGCTTTACTTATCAAGGGATACTGAAATCTTTACTGTTTTGAAAGTACATCTGAATTAACAGAAGACATATCTCTCATATTTTAAAATATGGAATTGAGATAATACAGTGTAGACTTTTCTTCAGTGATATAACTTTCTGGTATTTTCGAATAGACAAAGTTATAATTCTTCTCTGGTAGAGCTTGAATTATTATACAATAATTCCTCCACCCCCAAAGTAAGCACCATCTCATAGAATCTAGAAATTAGATGGTGAGATATAAGGATAACTGATACACAGTTCCTTTAAATCTGACATATAGATCACGTTCATAAATCTTTCTTGATTATCTTCTAATGTTCCCTATTTGATTACATCTCAGATAGCTCCCACTCAATAGCAGATGTCTGGTTAAATAATACTTTTAATCTCTGATTGTTTGGAGAGTTACCTAGTTGTGACTTTTGTATTAGTCTAAAACTTGAAGTTAAGACTAAGTCATTAACACATCAAACTAGTATTTGAAGTAAAAAATACATGCCAGAGATAAAGTAATCAAAAATTAAGATACCATAAAATTTTATGAGGATTAAGAATTCTAAGTTCAAGTCATTCGAATGGACTGAACTAGAGTTCTTTATCTTATTCTCATAATTCTGATAAGCTATTCCTATCCATGTGAATGGTTAGATTTGCTTTTCAGTAATGTTCTTAAGTACCTATCACAAGTATCAACCTAATGAATATGGGTATAGAACTTTAAAATTCTCCCACTCAATTAAGGTAGTGTGAAACTTTAACAAAAACTTTCAAAGGTATCAAACTTTTACTTACGACAGTAAAATCGAAATGGAACATACAATCAAGATCAAGAATTTATATTGACAACAGCTAACTCATCATATTACTTCCATGTTTAAATAAGATATGTGTTACATAGGGAATTGTGGAATAGACTCCACCCCTAAGAATATACATATAGGGTACTATGGATAACCTCCATCCCTAAGTATATAGAGACTATGATCCACCCCTAAAGGTTGTAAAGATCATTATTCTCTTAGTGTGATAGAGTTTATGTGGAGTTGAATACTATCCAGAGTTCATTAGATATAAAAGATCGTTGAACTGCATAGTTTTCTTAACTTTTCTCCACCCCTATCAGATTAAAAGATCTTTTTATTAAACAAATTCTTAATAATTGTATGAGAATTAACAATTATTAATAAACATAGAAATAGTTTCTATTGTTTATTTAATATAACTCTATGAAGAGTTGTAAATATTATAGAATTTGCATCAATAATAAAAACACTTACACATACAAACATATAAATATAATGTGGTAATAGTTGATGAAGATAAAATAAATGAAGCTCAATCTCATAAATTGCAATGGTGATTTCGAAAATAAAAGAAACTTTATTAATAATAATAAAAATGTATTGCAACAATATGAGAGAAACAGGGATAAATATCCCTAACTAAAATTTGAAATCCAAATTATTTTTAAACTAAAACAATTAATTCAAAAAAAATTGAAGAGCTTCATCTTCATCTGGACGATTTCACCCTTTGGTCCAGCTTATGGATCCAACTCATCTGAGTTCAAGTAGCTTGGCCTATAAGAAGAAGAAAACAAATAAACAAAGTTAGTCCAGAATCATAAATCCAATTGGATAACAATTCACTAAAACTCTTAAAGTTTATAAATAGAAATACCTTGTTTCTTTGCAAGAAGTATAGGACACTGGGGTTTCCAATGACCTTTCTCATTGCAGTAGAAACACTTTCCTTTAAGTGTAGCATCACCAGAAGGAACAGCCTTTTTATTCTTCATGGCTTTTGTTCGCTTCTTGGTGTTCTTCCACTTCTTCTTCGATTTGGGCTTCAAAGTAGAGGCAACATTTGCTTCAGGTTTCATCGTCCCATTACCATTCCCAGGATTATGAGGTTTTCTCCCTTTCTTCTTGGGTCCTCCAATCAAATTTTCATAAGTTTGAAGGTCATTGACTAATTCATGAAAGTCAATTTCCTTCTTATTGATGACATAATTTGAAGTGTATGGTAGAAATGCTGGAGTTAGGCTATTCAAGATAAGACTTACTTGAGTAGCACTATCCATTTCAGCACCATGATCCTGGGCTTCTTGGAAATAACTTGACATTAAGAGAACATGGTCACGCACGTTTTGATGAGATTCCATCCGTGCATTAATGTACTTCTTAGTCGTGTCAAAGCGTGACTGAAGTGATGCCTTTCCGAATAGCTCATTTAACTTCGTCATAACTTCAGCAGCCTTCTCAGTTTTAGAAAACTGAGTTTTGAGGGTGTCAACCATGCTAGAAAGCATAAAGTACAGAGCTTTGTCATTTGCTTTCTGCCAACGCTCATACTTTTCTTTCACAGCTTTGGAAGCATTGTCCCCAGGCACTTCAGGTGACAGCTCAGTTAAAACAAACAAGGCACTTTCTCCTATGAGAGCAATATTAATGTTCTCATTCCACTTATTAAAGTTAGATCCATTCAGCTTATTTTCAGTCAACAGTGATAACATGGGATTCATTTTGATAATACAGGATACTACAAAATAATAGAAATCAACAAATAGAAATTAATAATGGTTTAACACAAAATCAATTCAGAAATTATAAGCACATAGCAAGTAGGAATGATATGAGAAAATACTTAAAAAATTCAATCCTAAATAATTTCCAATGTTTTTCAACAAACTGATATCAGTGTCCCGTTTAGGCGAGAGTCAAAGCTACCATCCATTGAATAGAGTTGTCAGCTCATCTAAAATGTTAAACATTCTAGCAACCTTTTATTCGATCAAGATTGGAATCCAGCGTTGTCCCGTTTAGGCGAGTGTCAAGGCTATTATATCTTATGAGCTTCTACCATTGTTTCGCAATTTGCAAGTCAAATATGGTCGCCACCATTAGGGTGATCTATACCATATAAAACACTTACAAACTACTTATCATTCGAGATTAAACGGTGCGAAATTGCTAATGAACGTTCCTCCATTAGGGAGGATTACTCACTAAAACAAACGCGGTGTAAAACCCACAATGGAGATCGAATGTCTTAATAATAATAAAGCTCATTCTTTAAAATGTATTTTCTTTATTATTCTAATAAATAAATTCTCATTAAATTTGAAATTTTGAATTAAAATTTAAAAATAAGAATTTAATAAATATTTATAAAATTACACTTAGATGGTGATTGAAATAAAATTAATTATTTCCATCTTAGTAATAATCTTAAATATAAATATTAAGGAAATTAATTTAAGTTGAATTAAATTAGATTAATTAGCAACTTAAAAATTTCCTTTGAGAATATATTTATTGAATTCGAAAATTAAGTATATATTAAAAATAATATATATACAAATTTCGAAAAATAATAAAAATAGAAAAGAAATACTTCAAGCAAAAATATCACCTATCTAGATTTTCTTTTGACTAGTTAATTCAATTTCTAATAATATATATTTTAAATTCATTTATTTTAAATTAATCAATTAAATGAAAAAATCATTAATTGTAGTTGGTCCAAGAATTAATTAAAATAAATAATTAATTTACAACTCAATCTAAATTTCAAAATAAAAAAAATTCGAAAATATTGCATAAATAAAATGCCATTTTTCGAAATTGATTAATAAAATAAAGGAAAAATACATATTGAAAATTATTTAAATTTAAGTTGAAAAATTAAATTTCAACCTAAAAATAATTTTCTATTTAATTAAGTGTCATGAAAAATCAATAAATATTCAAGTATCATGATTAAAATCAACTTAGATATTTAGATTTTTCAAGTTAATTAAATGTATTAAATTCAAGAAATAATAATTAAGTGTAGGGAATGCTTAATTATTAATTTCTAGTTTAATACTAGGAAAAATATACTTAATAAAATTGTACCAAAATTAATTATTTAAATAATTAATTTCACAAAAGTATATTATTTTCTTATTTAAATATTATAAATAATAAGTAGTCTAGAAATTACTATCTAGAAAATATCTTATTTGACTAAGTATCTTTTCAAAAATTTGAAAAATATCTAATTTAAGTTATATAGAAAAAATCTAAAACTTAAATAATTTCAAATTTAGATTTAATTAAATATCAAAAATTAAGTTATAACCACTTAATTTGAAGATATCTTTTTAAGTTAATATTCGAAAAGATATTAACCTAAAAAATATCTAAAATATTCCATTTTAAGTTAATATTTGAAAAGATATTAACTTAAAAAAATATCTTAAGAATCTTTAATAACTAATGCCTAGGATTCCTCAACTTGATTTAAAATTTAAATCAAATATTCAAATTTAAGTTAGATAAGAAAAATCAGTTGATACAACTAATTTATAACTTAAATAGGAATATTTAATTAAATAAGCTCCAGAAAGAATCTAGTTAGTTAAAATTCTATATTTAATTAAATACAAGAAAAATACAAATAGTTTGTCTAGAAATAATATCTAAACTAAAAGTGTTTTTCTTAAAATTAATTTTAAAATATTAAAATGAAAATAAATTTTCATATATTTTAAAAGTTAATTATGTTGCTAATTCAATTTTATTAGGTCAAACTAATATAATTAACCTAGCACAGTTATTCAAATCAGGCAAATGGGCCTTCACAATTGGGGTAGTTCATGTGAGGGGGTGCTGGGTTCAGTATGTCGTACCCACTTCTATGGCTCCCAACTCTCACACAAGGCCCAAAAGAGAGGAATTTAACCTTAAAATAAATAACTGTTATTAATTAAATAGGTCCAATAACTAAATGAACCTAAATAAAATCTATCATGGTGTGACATTTTATTTAGCAACAACCTATATGCATCTATATTAAAACAAAATAAACATATAGGCTCACACAGGTACACACTTGGATGGATCCTATCATGTTGCTAGGTCATACACAGATGAAAGAAGATTGTAAAATTTACCTGTTACAAATTATTAACTTGACCAAGGGAGCCATCAGATCATTAGATCTGGCAAAAAGTAACCATGGCTATTTGCAATCAAGTAATAATAGGTTTTTAAAACTTACACACAAGCTAAAAACACATACTCCTACAACAAGGTTAGCTGGATAGTTGGGAGTAGGATTTATTTAATTTTGAAATAAATAAATTTCGAAATTAATAATTAAATAAAAAAATTTAATTTTAAAAAAAATAAAATAAATAATTTAATTTTCGAAAATAAAATAAAAAAAATTATTTATTTTCGAAAATAAATAAAAAAAATATTATTTTAAATTTCGAAACTATTTAAAAAAAAATATTTAAAATTAAACCTACAATTTTTGAAAAAATTAGGTTTCAACCAACCTAAATATCATTTCAAAAATTTGCTAACTACTTTTAAAAATTAAATGTTATTTTATAAATAAAAATTAAATAAAATTAGAAAAAATAAATTAAATATCTTTTTTCAGATTTTAAATTTAATTTAAATAAATAAAATAACAAAATTTAAAATGTTAGCAAAATATCTTACATCTATTTAAAATTACATGATTATAGTTATCTTCTTTTAAATTTAAATAAGGTCAAATTATTTAAAAAAGATTTAATTTAAAAATAGTTAAAATCTGACTTTAAATTTAAAAAGAAGATAAGATATAATCAAATTTAAAAATAAGATAGATAATTAAGCAATAAGATAGATATTTACTATTTTAAAATTCAAATTACACTAATATCTTGAATTAAATTTAAAAAATATTAAATTAATTCATAATGATAATTAGAATTGAATTAGGAATAGTAAATCGATAAATACAAAACTACACAACAAATCGGAAGTTAATTCCATGAAAAAGCATGAAAAAACGAAGAAAAACGAAAAAATTGTGAGCTGTACGGACAGTTTTCGCGATTGCAGGAAAATTTCAGCACAACTCTGATTTTTTCGAATCTTCAAAAAATCATAACTAATTCAAATTAAATCGAAATTGAGTTCTGTAAAAAAGTAACTCGCTTAATTTTTTCTATACTATCCAATAAAAATAATTCCAGAAACAGAATCGCAATTATTTTTCACGAAAATTCACAAACATCAATCAATCATCAAATAACACTCAATACAACATGATACCATCCAAAAACAAACAAACAATCGTTTTAAAGTCCAAATTTCTTGCAAGTAAATCAATTACCATGGCTCTGAGGCCAGTTGTTGGAAATTTATTTTACTTGGATCTTAGATCTACTCACAAGTATGTTGTTTAAACACCCTAAATATGAACTTTCTAAAATGATAAATTAAACACATATAAAGTTAAGAAAACCTTACATTGATGCAGCGAAATTAATGTCTCCTTTCACTCAGATCTCTAACCCTTGTATCCTTTCTGTGGCAGAGTATAATCAAGATCTGAGCCCGAATGTTCTTCTTCTTCAAGTTTGATCCTTCACAGTCTTCCAATCTATGATTGAGTTACTCATTGCTGTGTGTGGGAACTTACTCTCTCACTAGGGTTCGAAATTGATGAAGGAGAAAAGAGAAGAGGGATTTCGGCCAGGTATAGAAAGTGGGGAAGGCTCAGTTTTTCTGAAGAGAGAAATTTCTGTCAGAAAAGCTTGTGAAAGCATGTGTTGTGACTGAGCCATCAGTTTCTATTTATAGGCAACTACTAGGTTTAGGTTAGGCATTATTTGGCATTAAAATAATGAAAAGATTAATTTGAAAAACCCTTAATAAGTGGCCGGCCATGGTGTTATAGTGGGCCTCACTTGATTTTGTAGTTTTATCAAATTTTATCTCTATTTTCTCAAAAACGCCAATTTTCCAATTCTAACCTTTTAAATGCCAAAACTAATTATTTAATAACTAAAATAGATTATTAAATCATATTGTCATTTAATTTAATTATTAATTAGACATATAAAGTCCATTAATAAATAAATAAACCTAAAAACTCTTTTCTATACAATTTCACCCCTGCTTAGTGAAAATTCATAAAATTAGACATAGTCTAACTTTAGAATTATAATTGATCAATCACGAATCAATTAATGAGTCTTACAAGCAGAATGTTCTCAACTAGAATGGGGACCATGGATCTATATGCTGAGCTTCCAATAAGTGAACCAAATTTACCAAGTAAATTCCTACTTATTAATTCTTCGTTGAATCCACTCTTAGAACTTAGAATTGCACTCTCAGACTTATATAGAGCATATTGTATGTTCCACGATATCAATATGCTATCTCATTTAACCATTGTTATAATCTTATTGTGATTTAAAGATCCTCTATATAGATGATCTACATCGAGATGGGATTTCTTTACCGTTCTCACCCCTCAATGTATTTTGCCCCTTAAAACACTTAGCTACCTGTAAATGGTGTTTAGTGATCTAATAATTAGTCAGTTAAACAAGAGCTCATCCATTTACTTCTATTTGCTAAGCTCGAAGGGAATCATCCCTTGACTTCTATACACCAGTAGAAGCTATAGATTCCATATTTATGTTCAGCACTCCCACTCAATCATACTATCATGTTCCCAAAATATACGTATCACCCTGACCTAAAAGTAGGCTTAACTAATAAATCAAAGAACATGAATAACACTCCTGAGTTGAGCCTAAGCATATCAAGATTAAGATTCTTTTAATCTTAAGATCAACTACTGATATTGACTTGGAAAGATATGTATAACGGTAAGTTTGTAATATCTTAACTTAGTTGCAATATCGGTCCAGTCCAATGTATACTCCATACATTCGAAACTAGTATACTTTACTAGTGTCCTGGAAAGAACATAACACTTACTCCAAGTGTAAGTACACATCATCGCTGATTATCACATTAGTGTAAATCCAATAACATTGATGAAGCAGGGACCAAGTCTTTTGATTCATATGATCACAATCACATTCCATTGTGTTGATGATACTGTAATTGTGAATAAACATATGATCTGGATTTAACTGATTCTGTGTGTAAATGTAATAAACATATTTAAACCATTAGCATGTAGAATTCATGCAAACATCAATCACTTCAAATTTCTTATATTGATAACTAATCAGATTGTAAAGAGTTTTATTTAGGGCATAAAACCCAACACTCGAGGCAACCACTTCCACCTCCGGCCAGAATGTTGACATGCCCCCCCGCTCAGACAACTGATCCTCCAGCTCCAACCGGCCCAGAAGACCCGTACAAAGAGTCTGGGACATTAGCCGTTTGAATACTTCTTCATTCTATCTCGCTCTTTTTTTTTTGTTATATCTGTCCGGCCATAAGGCCTTTTTTAAGACAAAGTGACTGGCCAAGCGGTCTTTAAACTTGGAATTATTTTTTATTTTTCAGACAACGGGCTGACTGGGCAGCCTTTAAACTCGGTTTTACATGCTTTTGTTATCTTTAATGAATTTCATTCTCTGTTTATAATCATCATGCAAGTGTGTTTGTTTTTATTTTTACCAAATGCTTTGTACAGGTATAGGTGCCCCCCAAGTGACCGAGCAGACGTATGACTCTTGGTCACTTATAATTTTTCGCAAGTGTGCTCTTTTGTCTGTTCGGGATTTTGGGTTTGACCAAACCTTTTGTACGCACTTTATGGTAATTTAACAGCATGCTAGTAAATTCAACTCAATTTAAATTTTGAAATAAGCATCTTTATTCATTTATTGACCGAAAATATATCTGTTACCGTAGTAACTTACATCAAAGCTATTGATTTGATCTAATTTGATCTTTAGCTTAACATGAAATTAAACAAATTGCAAAAATTAAAGATTGTACTTTAGATGGTGGTCATCCGACCTAAGTACTTTGTAATTTTATCCGAACCTTTGGGCGTGGTCCACCCAGAAGGACATTCACTTAAGAGTAAATGTTCTTCTGTTTAGTACTTGATATGGTCATCCAACCTGGTACTTCTATTGGTAGTATTTTCTTAAATGTTTCCCATTCCAATACCGTGGTACTAGAACAAGTTGCATTTTTTCATCATACTTGCCCAATTTGTATGCTCCTGATTCGAGAACTTCAACCACTTGATATGGTCCTTCCCAATTAGGTCCGAGCACACCAGTCATACTGTCTTTGGTGTTTAGAAATACTCTTCTTAGGACCATATCTCCCACAAAGAAATTCAGAGCCTTCACTTGTTTGTTGAAATACTGAGCTACGTTTCGCTGATGGGCCATCAGCTTTAAGTTTGCTGTGGTTCGCCTCTCTTCGATTTCATCAAGTGATTCAGCAAGGAGTACGTGATTTACTTCTTGACTATATGTCAATCTTCTGTGGGATGGTGGTTTGAGTTATACGGGCAACATTGCTTCATATCCATATGCCATGGCAAATGGAGTCTGTCCGGTTGCCGTTTTCTCAGTTGTTCGGTACGACCATAGAACTTCAGGAAGCTCCTCCGGCCAGTTTCCTTTAGCATCCTTAAGTCTTTTCTTTTATGTATCCTTCAATGTCTTGTCCACTGCTTCAACTTGATCATTTTCTTGGGGATGCGCCACTGCGGAGAAACTTTTGATGATACCATTGTTCGCACAAAAATCTAAAAAACTAGCTATCAAACTGTTCGCCATTGTCCGAGACTATTTTGTACGACAATCCTAACCGGCAGATTATGTTCTTCACAACGAAGTCTTGAACTTTTTTGGACGTGATGGTTGCCAGCGGCTCGGCTTCTGTCCATTTAGTGAAGTAATCAACCACAACCACCGCATACTGTACTCCACCTTTGCCCTTGGGTAACTGTCTGATCAAGTCGATTCCCCAAATGGCGAAGGGCCAAGGACTTTGCATCTGAGTTAACTTGTTAGGCGGAGCTCGCGGTATCTTTGAAAATCTCTGGCATTTATCACATTTTTAAACATAGGCCTTGGAATCTTTGATCATTGTCGGCCAGAAATAACCTTGCCCTAGAATTTTCTTAGATAAACTCTGCCCGACGGCGTGGTTTCCACAAAATCCATCGCGCACTTCAGACAAAAGTCGTGCAGCTTCTTCTTGGGTAACACATCTGAGCAATGGCATGGAGAACCCTTGTCTGTACATAATTCCCTCTACTATGATGTACCGTGCAGCCTTCCTTCTCATTTTTTGAGCTTCATTTTGATTATCTAGGAGTTCCCCAGTGTTGAGGTAGACCGCTATTGGCGTCATCCAGTTTGGGGAAGTATCAATCATTTCAATCTCTTCCGTGCCGGTGATGCTAGGTTCTTCAAGAAACTGAATAGGAACCAGATTTGCTCTATCACTTACATTGCTACTCGCCAGCCAAGCTAATGCGTCGGTAGTCGTGTTTTCTTCCCTTAGAATTTGTCTGAGAGCATAACTTTTGAACTGTGCGAGCAGATCATGTATTTTGCTCAAATATGCTATCATCTTTTCTCCTCGAGCTTCGTATTCTCCAAATACGTGATTTACCATCAGTTGTGAATCACTGCAGATTTTACCGTGTTCAGCCTTCATTTCACGGGCTAGCTTTAAACCGGTGATCAAAGCTTCATACTCAGCCTCATTATTGGATGCTTTAAACCCAAACATGATTGCAGCATGCAGGTGCTGCCCCCCACGTTTAACCAAGGCGATTCCTTCACCGGATAGTTGATCTGTAGCTGACCCGTCCACATGTAGTTTCCAAGTCGGCTTGTCTTCGTTGTTACTTGGCTAAGGTATTTGTACTGGCTCGGGGTTGCTTTCTGATATGCTTTCTTCCTTGCCTATGCATTCTACCATGAAATTTGCTAAGGCCTGGCTTTTGATTGCTGTTCTGGGTTGAAAAGTAATTTCATACTGACCCAGTTCTACTTCCCACTTGAGTAACCGTCCAGAGGCGTCCGACTTTTGTGATATTTGGCGTAACGGTTGGTCAGTGTACACCCAAACAGGATGAGCTTGAAAATAGGGTTTTAACCTTCTTGTTGCTAGAATCAGGCAGTAAGTGAGTTTCTCTATCAATGGGTATCGGCCTTAGGCCTCAATGAGTCTTTTACTAATGTAATAGACCAGATGTTGTATGTTGTTGTCATCTCTGATCAATACAACACTCACGACATGCTCCGTTACAGCCAAGTATATCCCAAGTTCTTCTCCGTCTAGAGGTTTTGAGAGTACAGGAGGTTTTGCGAGTTGTGTTTTTAGCTCTTGAAAAGCTTTTTCACATTCCTCCGTCCACTCAAATTGCTTGTTTCCTCGCAGGATGTTGAAGAATGGAACACACTTGTCTGTTGATTTTGAAACAAATCTGCTGAGTGCAGCGATCCGACCAGTTAAGCTTTACACTTCCTTGGTTCTTGTTGGCGATTTCATATCCAGGATGGCTTGAATCTTCTCTAGATTAGCTTCAATTCCTCGGGCGTTGACAATAAAGTCCAAAAACTTACCCGAGCTGACTCCAAAGGATCACTTTAAGGGATTGAGTTTCATGCTATACTTTGTGAGGACTTTGAAGCATTCATCCAGGTCATCTATGTGCCCCCCAGCCTTCCTGGATTTGCAAGCATGTCCTCAACATACACTTCCATGTTTCGTCTGATTTGGTCTTCAAACATCTTATTTACCAACCTTTGGTATGTTGCTCCAGCGTTTTTGAGACCAAACAACATGACTTTATAGCAATACAGATTCATATCTATTCAGAAACTTGTATGTTCTTAGTCTGGTGGATGCATTTTGATTTGATTGTACCCCGAATAGGCGTCCATGAAGCTTAATATTTTGTGCCTTGCTGTTGCATCCACAAGCTGATCGATTCTTGGAAGTGAAAAACAATCTTTAGAGCATGCCTTATTGAGGTCGGTGAAATCAATACAAACTCGCCATTTATTGTTCGGCTTGGGTACTAGTACGGGATTAGCAGCCCAAGCTGGGTAGAAAGCTTCAATTATGAAATTGTTGTTGCGTAGCTTCTCTACCTCTTCCTTCAGGGCTAGGGCTCGCTCCTTGTCCAATAGTCTTCGATTTTGTTGAACTGGTTGGACGTTGGGATCAATATTTAAGATGTGCAAAATTACAGAAGGATCATTTCCGACCATATCCTCATCTGACCAGGCAAAAATGTCTAGGTTTGCTCTCAAAAATAATATCAATGCTGATTTTACTTCGAGTAACAAACTTTTTCCAATTTTAAGCTTTCTGGTCGGAATATCTGGGTCAATCTCAATCTCTTCTAGTTCTTCCACAGGTCCAACATTGCTGCTTGGGTCCCCAAGTCAAGGATCCACATCTTCATCCCCGCCTTGGGAAATTCCCTATTTAGGAATGTTTTTCCCCTTGTTCGAACTCTGGCTAGAGGATACTTCTTTTTTAGCCTTGACTATGGCAAGTGTAACACCCTAATCTATAGGGACGCCACATGTGTGATTATATAAACTAGTTTAATACTAATAGAATAATTAATTATTAAAAACCGCGATAATACTAAAACTTGACTAAAATAAAACACTAAAAACGAACATTATAACGACATAAAAAGTGTGTTCCGAGAATCCCTATTATAAAAAGTTTTGCTAAAGAAATATATACGACAACCATTTAAACATAAAATCAAAATACACAGCAGATACAACCAGTCCAAAACAACTCTTGACAACTCAGCACGCAGGTCGGTGAGGTCAATATGTACATTGCTGGAGAAGATTGTCACCTCATGGTTGATCTAGCTTTTCTTTGCCTTTACCTGTACCACATAGCACCCGTGAGTCACAAGGACTCAGCAAGAAAAGTAATAATAACAATTATATAGGTTATAATTCGAATATTGTCATTTATACACAATAAGAATCAAACCATCACACTTTGTTCATAAGATGAAATCCAAATCACTACTGGCATCTGCCACGAATAAACATTAGTATACAGATATTTGGTAATACAAAACTATTATACTAATAATGGAATTCATATTCATTTAATAATATAAATAATATATATGTTACCTCATAAAGTAACCATCTTCATAACGTCACGCTGCTTAATCAGGCAAGTCGATGCTTTAATTTGATAATCTTGTATTGTATCACCTAATCAGGCGAGCCCGTGCCGTAGCCTGGCACCCATATGTCGCATAATCGCATCACCTAATCAGGTGAGCTCGTACCTACGCTTGGTACTTATCATATATCACTGACGACCGTACTTATGCCCAGTATGTCACCAGGAAAATCACATCACCTAATCAGGTGAGCTCGTACCTACGCTCGGTACTCATCATATATCACTGACGCCCGTACTTATGCCCAGTACGTCGCCAGGAAAATCGTATCACCTAATTAGGTGAGCTTGTACCTATGCTCGGTACTCATCATATACTGACGCCCGTACTTACTCCCAGTACGTCGCTAGAAAAATTGCATCACCTAATCAGGTGAGCCCATATATCACATGCATAATAACATCACATTATCAATATTCAACCAATTAGTCTTTTCATTATATAACAATATTAACTGTATCTCAATATTAATCAATTCATAACAATACTGATTGTATTACATACAACGTACTATGCAGTACAACATACTTTTCTTACCTTTAATCCATGTTCATATATTTCAGCCAATCCAAGTAGAGAAGTATCCCCGATGAATCTCAATCCTCTGTCACAACAACAATAAACCAATAAGTGTTTATCCCAAAACACTGCTTAATATTCACATAAGACAATCTAGTGTTTTCTACCAAACCCTGCAGTATAAATACATTAAAATGAAACTTATATTTTGGCTCTAAATTATACACCATATTGTAGAGCTCATTGCAAGCTTCGAAGCGGTATATAGAATGTTCAAAACGGACACCGAGTCAAAAGTTATGATAAAAATACGATTTCTGATCTCTTAGGAATTTCTAAAAACTATGAAATACGAAAATCTCAATTTTTGCACTCACCGAAACACTACCAAAACTTATCCAAATCACTCCAAACTTCACAGGGTTCATATATGCCATAAATATTACCATCCTTATGTAACAGAAATTAAAATTGAGCCCTTAAATGAAAAATGCCATTGACGTTCGAACTAAGCTTTAAAAAGTCCAAAACTCGATTTCTAACTTAAATTACCTCAAATTCAACAAATAAACATCAGACCTAGTCCCATGACTACCCGAGAATAATCCTATAAGGTCAGAACTTTCATAACTATTCTAATTCACAAAACCCCTATACGAAACCAATTATTTTTAAACTTAAAACGAAATTAAACCATACCTTAAGCTTTCCCTTTTCAAAGATTTGCTATCCAGTTACTACCGGAGCTTAGATCACTAGGTTTCGGGTTGAAAATCGAAGAAAATAGATATAAGAAGAGAAGGTTTTGTCGAAAGGAGAGAACGAGGGTTTCGTTCGTTCGTTTAGTTTCACTGATAACTTAATATATATAAATAAACTTAAGTTAATACATTAACTTATATATATATATAAGTAATATTATATTAATATATTTATAATAATAATATAATATCAATAAAAATTTCATTATTAATAGTTATCTTATTATTTCTTAGCCACTAAGAAATCTCAATTTCTAAGGTATTTGGCCAACTTCGAGTACCTTAAAATACCCCGATATTTCTAAAATCAACTTATCCTAATAATCCCATCAATAGTTTTAACTAAAACTGTTGTGATATTTTTTTGCCTCCAATCGAGTCTCTAGGGTCGCCGAACATGAAAATATTTTTATTTCACAAATAACTCATATTATATCCACATATTTTAAATAAATCTCCGTAATTAACAAATTACGTTTTTATATCCACTTATTGTCTTCAGGGTCCCCGAACCTGAAAAATATTTTTATTCCACATATAGCTCATATTACATTCATACATGCTATATAAATCTCCATAATTAACAAATTACGTTTATTTACTCACTTATAGCAAAATTTAAATTTCATACTGAAATAGATTAGTAAGATCATAATCCCACTAATTACCTGATTAACCCATAGTATAAATATAAACTCTAATTATTTACCATCAAGCTTATCAGAATATTACAGCAAGGTTATAACATTCCCGAGCAACTTGCTAGCTTCCTCTTAGGCATCCTACCCCATTCTTTGTTGGGAACTTAACGCATGAATAGAATATCAATGTGACAACCTTTAAGTCATACAAAGCCGGTCGGCCTAACATGACGCTAAAAGCTGATGGAACGTCCAATACTAAAAATTGTGCCATTATAGTTATGCTCATCGGAGCTTGTCCAACAGTGAGGGGTAGGCGAATTTTCCCTAGAGGTGTGACTCCTTGGCCGGAGTAAACATATACGGGCTGGAGACAGGGATTAAATCTTTGAGTTGGAGCCCCATCTTTTCATACGTTGTCTTGAATAAGATGTTGGAAGAGGCTCCATTGTCTATCATGGTTCGTGCCACAATCTTGTTGGTTATCTGGACTTCCACGACCAACGGGTTGTTGTGCGAAAACCTAATATGGAATCTTCATAATAAAATGTTATTGTGACAGTCAGTAGTCCCGTGATCCGTAAGGGGAAATACTGGGTAAGCTGTGCAATCCCACACCGCCTGGGGAAGGTCAAGTGGGATGATTCTAAGACTGTGTAGGTATGGGACTACACAGTTGAATAGAGCTTAAATGGATTGATTGGTACTACCTATATCAACAAGGTGCATCTTGTTTTTCGGTAGCCCATCTCGAAAGAACTCCACAGTTAAGCGTGCTTGGCCTGGAGCAATTTCAAGGATGGGTGACCTCCTGGGAAGTTTTCTCAGGATGCGTGTGAGTGAGGACAAAGCACGCTGAAAACACTCGTGTTGGTCTGTAGGGTCAGTCATCAATCCAGGAAGCAGCCAGAGTGGCGTACTCGTGTATAAGAGCCATTAGTCCGTGGGTGTAAGGGCCCAATGGAGGCTTGAAGCGGGGACGTTACAAATGGTATCAGAGCCTTGACCCAGCCGGAAGTGTGGTCGACGAGGACGTCGGACCCCGTAAGGGGGGGTGATTGTGACAGTCAGTAGTCCCGTGATCCGTAAGGGGAAATACCGGGTAAGCTGTGCAATCCCACACCGCCTGGGGAAGGTCAAGTGGGATGATTCTAAGACTGTGTAGGTATGGGACTACACAGTTGAATAGAGCTTAAATGGATTGATTGGTACTACCTATATCAACAAGGTGCATCTTGTTTTTTGGTAGCCCATCTCGAAAGAACTCCACAGTTAAGCGTGCTTGGCCTGGAGCAATTTCAAGGATGGGTGACCTCCTGGGAAGTTTTCTCAGGATGCGTGTGAGTGAGGACAAAGCACGCTGAAAACACTCGTGTTGGTCTGTAGGGTCAGTCATCAATCCAGGAAGCAGCCAGAGTGGCGTACTCGTGTATAAGAGCCATTAGTCCGTGGGTGTAAGGGCCCAATGGAGGCTTGAAGCGGGGACGTTACAGTTATGGTGGGTTCTCCTGCCCGTGGGATCTTTGGCTTCCTTTCTTCTACGACCAGGACTACTTCTTTCTGCTCATGCTGTACTACTCGTGCATACCTTTCCCGGGCTTTGCCAGAATCTCCAGCTATGTGCGGTCCTCCGATAATGACTTGCAGATGTCCATCTGCTGGTGGTGGTAGCAAGTCTTGGTTGTTATCACCCCTCTGATTCCGATCGACCTTGTCATACTTCTGCACGTGCATATTATTTTCCTTATCAAGAATTTAAGTTCCCGCTTCAGATTGTTGCATTCATTGGTGTCATTGTTGGAAGTTATTTTACCAGGATCTTAGATCTACTCACAAGTATGTTGATTTAACAACCTAAATATGAACTTCTAAAACGATATAAAATTAAACACATAAGAGTATCAGAAATCTTACAGTGATTGCAGCGGAATATATGTCTCCTCCCACTCAGATCTCTAACCCTTGATTCCTTTCGGTAGCAGAGTATAATCAAGATCTGAGCCCGAAAGTCCTTCTTTGTTGTCTCTGAAATCTACACAGCCTTCCTCACTATGATTGAGGTATTACTTGATGTGTCTGGGCACTACTCTAGCACTCATACATTTCGAAACAGTGAAGGAATAGAGAGAGAGAGAGGGTGGCAGCTCAGAGAGAATTTTCTGAGAGAAAATTCTTTCAGAATAATGCTGTGAAAAGCCTTTTCAGTTGTGTGCAACTCTGAAGCCTTTGCCTTCTATTTATAGAAGACCACCAAGGGCTATGATTGACATTTTGAACTGAGAAAATCAAAGGGAAAAGGAAGGTAAAGGGCCGGCCTAGGCAATGTGGAACAAGGCTTGCCTCTTTTCCAACTTTCCTTTTCCTACACTTGATAGTTTCCCTTTTTGTGAAAAATTGCCAATTCTATTATTCAACCATATTAATGATAAATCTAATTATTTAATAATTAAAAAATAATTATCAAATAATATATTATCATTTATTTTATTAATAATGAAACTAATTAAAGTTTCCTAATTAATAAATATGCCCTTCAAAATCTCTATTTAATGTTTTGCCCTTAATAAGTGCTAAATTCTCAAACTCACAAGTCCATCTTGAGAATTTTTAATTGACTAATTAAAATCAATTAAATGAGTCCTACAAGTAATATCATCTCAACTAGTGAGGGGACCATGGGTCTATATATCCGAGCTTCCAATAAGCAGATCTAGAATTTACCACTTAAATTCACTGACTTATTAATTCTTCGTTGAATCCACACATAGAACTCAGAATTGCACTCTCAGTATATAGAATGCTCTATATGTTCCACCATATAGACACATTATTAGTTATCCATTGTTATAATCCTAATGTGATCAATGATCCTCTATATGGATGATCTACACTGTAAAGGGACTTAAATTACCGTAACACCCTACAATGTATTTTATCCTTAAAACACTTAACCCTGTATAAATGATATTTCAACTAAGTGAAATGAGTACTCAATCATTTATCTCGTTTGGTTAAGCTCGAAGGAAATCACCCTTTGCTTACTATTCGCCAGATAGAAGCTATAGATTCCATATTTATGTTAGCGCTTCCACTCAATCGCACTACCGTGTTCCCAAAATGTATGTATTGCCCAGACTAAAGTTTTAGGCTTAACTAACAAATCAAAGAACACGAATAACACTCTTGAAATTAAGCCTAACCATATCAGGATTTAGATCATGTGATCTAGGATCAACTTATGATATTGAATTGAAAAGATGTTTACGGTAAGTTTCAAAATCTAATTCAAAGTTCAATATCGGTCCATTCCAATGCATACTCCATGCATCCAACCTGAGCTTTACTTTAACCTATGTTCTGGAAAGAACATAACATTTCTCCAAATGTAAGTAAACTCTGTTGTAGATTGTCATATCAGTGAAACCCAGTGTTCTGATAAATCTAGGAATACTTTATTCACATAGTCATGTTTATTTTCCACTGTGTTGACAACACAATAAACATGTTCAAGTATGTGAAAGGGGTTTGGATGAATTTATAAATCAAATAGACAAGCAATTGATTAAGTGAACCAAAACATACACAAGTGAATGAAAAAATACTTCTGTTACTTTATTGATATAGAATAATTTGGATTACATTGAAACAGAGTTTTATTTAGGGCATAAAACCGAACAAACTCCCACTTGCACTAATATAAAACAAATCAGTACATTTCAATTAATCCTAAATTCTGACGGTGCTTTTCGAATGAAGTTACTGCCAAGACTTTGGTGAATGGATCAGCCAAGTTATCCTGCGTATCCACTTTCTCCACCAGTACATCGCCTCTTGCCACATATTCTCTGATAATATGATACTTTCTTTCTATGTGCTTACTTCTCTTGTGGCTCCGAGGTTCCTTACTGTTGGCTATAGCTCCAGTGTTATCACAAAGCAGGACTAGAGGCCTTTCCATTCCAGGAACTACACCAAGACTGGTGAAGAACTTCCTTAGCCAGACAACCTCTTTAGCTGCTTCAGCCGCAACTATGTATTCTGCCTCCATGGTAGAATCCGAAATCGCAGTTTGTTTAGCACTTCGCCAAACCACTGCTCCACCCCCAAGAGTAAACACCATCCCAGATGTAGATTTCCTGTCTTCAAGACATCCCTGGAAATCTGAGTCTGTATAGCCTAAGGGATTCAAAGCACCACCCTTGTAGACTAATACATAATCTCTTGTACTCTTTAAGTATTTCAAAATATACTTAACAGCATTCCAATGTACCCTTCCTGGATTTGGTCGATACTGCTCACGATTCCAACTGCATAGCAGATGTCAGGTCTAGTGCATAGCATAGCATACATTAGACTTCCAACTGCAGAAGCATAAGGAATTTTTGCCATGTCTTCTATCTCTTGAGGATCAGTAGGACACTGTTCCTTAGATAGACGGATACCATGTCTAGAGGGCATGTTTGCCCCTTTGGTATTGGTCATGGAAAATCTCTCAAGAACTTTGTCAATGTAAGCTGTTTGAGAGAGAGCAAGGGATCTGTTCTTCCGGTTTCTGACAATCTGAATACCAAGAACATAGGCTGCCTCACCCAAGTCTTTCATGTCGAATTGAGTGTCAAGCCATTCCTTGATGTGAGTCATTTTCTTGACATTATTTCCAATGATCAAAATGTCATCAACATAAAGGACCAGGAATACTACTACTTGGTTTTCCTTGAGTTGGTAAACACAAGGTTCATCTTCATTCTGATGAAAGCCGTAGGTCTTGATGATCTCATCAAACCTTTTGTTCCATGAGCGAGAAGCTTGCTTAAGCCCATATATGGACCTATTTAATTTGCAAACTTTATTCTCCTGCCCAGGAAGAACATAACCTTATGGTTGCTCCATATAGATGGTTTCTTCAAGAAGCCCATTAAGAAAGGCTGTCTTGACATCCATTTGCCAGATTTCATAATCTAAAGCGGCAGCTATGGAGAGAAGAATTCGGATGGATTTGAGCATGGCAACAGGACTAAAAGTTTCCTCATAGTCCACACCTTCTCTTTGGGTATAACCCTTGGCGACTCGATCTAGCTTTGAAAGTTTCGACTTCGCCTCCAGCACCTCTTTTCTTCTTGTAGACCCATTTACATCCAATTGGACAAAAATCTTCAGGTGGTTCTACATATTCCCAGACTTTGTTCTTTTTCATGGAATCCATTTCTGAATCCATACCGGCTGACCATCGCTTCCGTTGCGGACTTGCCATTGCCTGTTTATAGGTCAATGGGTCGTCATCAATACCGTCACCAACGACCATATTGATTTCACCATCCAAGCCATAACGAGATGGTTTCGTAGAAACCCTCCCACTACGACGAGGAGCGGTGACTTTTTGAACAGGAGCTTTAGTAGTAGTTTTCTCAGTTGCTACAACTGAAAGAGTGGGATGTTCCTCTTCTTGAGTAGAAGAAGATGGTACATTTGAAGAAACAGTATCTGTGAGCATTTCCTCTAATACAATTTCACTTTTCTGTTTGTTGTCTTTCATATGGTTGTCTTCAAGGAAAGTAGCATTTGTAGAAACAAACACTTTGTTATCCTTGTGACTATAGAATAGTCCACCCCTAGTCTCTTTAGAATTTCCGACAAACATGCAAACCTCAGTTCGCGATTCCAGTTTGCCTTCTTTCTTTCTTAAGACGTGAGCAGGGCACCCCCAAATCCTATAATGGCGCAAACTCGGTGTGCGACCATTCCATAGTTCGACGAGTGTCTTAGGGACTGCTTTAGATGGAACAACATTTAAAATGTCGTTTGCCATTTGAATAGCATATCCCCAGAAGGACGTAGACAGAGTTGAGTAACTCAGCATAGACCTAACCATTTCTAAGAGAGTGCAATTTCTTCTTTCTGCAACTCCATTCTGCTGTGGAGTGCTAGGGGCAGTATATTGGGATTCAATTCCAAGTTCAATTAAATGATCTTTGAACTGCATATCCATATATTCTCCACCCCTATCAGTTTGCAAGATCTTTAATGTTTTACCTAATTGGTTTTGAGCCAAAGCATGAAATTCCTGAAACTTTTCAAACGTTTCAGATTTCTTTTGCATTAGGTAAAGAAAACTATATCTAGAGAAATCGTCAATGAAAGTGACGAAATACTCATAACCTCCTCTGGCTTTTACATTTAGCGGTCCCCAAACATCTGAATGTACTAACCCTAGGGGTTCTTTGGCACGCTCTCCCTTTGCAGAGAAAGAACGTTTGGTCATTTTTCCTTCTAGGCAAGACTCGCAGACTCGCACTTCTCCTAAGACGACATTTTTCAATGGACCGTCTTTGGTTAACCTATTGAGTCTATCAAAGCCTATATGACCTAAACGTAAATGCCATAGATAAGTTTGATCATCATTATCAATCTCTTTTCTCTTAAGGCTTCTAGGTTTAGCTACATTGAAAAGTTCAATATTTAGTGAGATTTGAGTATCAGGTCTTAAAACATAAAGCCCTCGTTCCATGTTTGCAACACATATATGAAATTCATTACGAGAAATTGAACAATTTGAACTCGAAAAATTCAATATATAAAATTGTGTCTGTAAACATGAAACACTAATCAAGTTTCTACTAAAATTAGGAATATATAAAACATTCTCTAAAAGTAAAAACTTCTTAGAATTAAACTTGATTCGGGCTGTTCCTCTTGCTTTAACTGATACCAACTCGCCATTTCCAACTTTAAGCTTTAACTCATCTGGGTGAAGATTCTCCCAAGTTTCAAGCAGCTTCGTTTGAATTGTCTAGAAGCCTGGGACATTGTTCTTCTTTATGTCCCTTTCCATTACAATTCTCACATAGAACATGATGTCTGATATTTGTACTTGAAGAAGCAGCTTTGTTAAAGCCCTCATGCTTAATCTTCTTCCTCTGATTAAAGCTTGCAATGCTAGGAGGTCTCATTGCAATCAGATCCTGCTCATGGGCCCTCAACTCAGATTCGAGTTTGTCCATGTCGGAGGAGTTAGGATTGTTCAATAAATAATATAGAACAAAACTGTTATACTCCTGAGGAAGACTATAAAGTATGAGTTTTACCCATTGGTCCTTTGATAAATCAATTCCTAGTAGATTTGCCTTTTGGAATTTCAGATTCATCAACAATAGGTGCGAGTCAATGCAACTACCAGGATGCATTTTCACACTATTGAGTTCTTTTGCAAAGATACTAACTAGGAGTGGATCGGGATGAGGGTTATTCATATTGGCACTACAACATATCAATAAACAGAAGTAAGGTTGTGGTTCTATAAATTCATACACAGGTTCAGAAAACAAATAATCACTTATGTTATAAAAATACTAAATCTAACATAGTTTATTTTCCAAGGTTTCCAACGAACTGATACAGTGTCCCGTTTAGGCGAGAGTCAAAGCATCATCCATTGAATAGAGTTGTCAATTCATCTAAAATGTCAAACATTCTAGCAACCTTTTATCCGATCAAGATTGGAATTCAGCGTTGTCCCGTTTAGGCGAGAGTCAAGGCAATTCTATCTTATGAGCTTCTACCATTGTTTCGTATTCTTATAAGTCTTACATAGTCGCCACCATTAGGGTGGTCATGAACCATATAAATAAACCTATAAGAATACTTATCTTTCGAGATTAAACGGCGCTAACTTGCTAATGAACGTTCCTCCATTAGGGAGGATTACTCACTAAAACAATAGCTATGTAAAACCAACAATGGAGATCGAATTTCTCTTGATTAAAGCTCATTATTTAAACATGTATTTATTTTAATCATTTATATTCCATATCTCAATAATGAAATATTACAAATTAAAGTAAAAACTTTAATTAAATTTCAAAAATGGAATAATTTTGAAAAATATCTTATTTAAGTTGCTTAGAAAATCTAAATACCCAACTTAAAATATTCTTCAAACAATGACTTAATTAAATATTACCAATTAAGTAGTAACCACTTAATTAAAGATATTCCATTTTAAGTTCCCATATTTAGAAAATATCAACTTAAAAAAATATCTAAAGAATCTTAATAACCAATTGCCAAAATTCCTCAACTTAATTTATAATAGGAAATTCAAAAAATATTCAAATCCAAGTTGATTTGATAGATTTAACTAAATCTCAACTTAAATAGGAATATTTAATGAAATTATAAAATTAAGATTCAGAAGGAATTTATATGGTTATAATTCCATATTTAATTAAAACAAGAAAAATACATATAGCTTTCTAGAATATAACTATTCAAACTATGTTTTTCTTAAATTAATTTCAAGGAAGAATGAAATTAATTATGTTGCTAATCAATCTTTTATTAGGTCAAACTAATATAATTAACCTAGCACAGTTATCTAAATCAGGCAAATGAGCCTTCACAATTGGGGTTGTTCATGTGAGGGGGGGCTGGGTCCAGTATGTCGCACCCACTTCTAAGGCTACCAACTCTCACACAAGGCCCAAAAGAGAGGAATTTAACCTTACAATGAATAACTGTTATTAATTGAATAGGCTCACAACTAAATGAGCCTAAATAAAATCTATCAGTTATGATATTTTATTTAGCAACAACCACCTATATGTATCTATAATAGAAATTAAACATATAGGCTCACACAGGCATACACATTTGGATGGATCCTATCATGTTGCTAGGTCATACACAGATGAAAGAAGTTTGTAAAAATTACCTATTACAAATTATTTACTTGATCTATCATCAATTGAACCTTTGGTTAAAATTAGATCATCTGATCTATCATCAAGTTAACCAAGGCAATTTAGATCAAGCAATAATAGGTTTTAGAAAACTTACAAACAATCTAAAACACATACTCCTGCAACAATGTTAGATTTGGATAGTTGGATGTAGGATTTATTTAATTTTAATCATTTATTTCGAAAAATAAAATAAAATTAAACCTACCATTTTGAAAAATTAGGTTTTGGGTAACCTAAATGTCATTTCAAAATAAATTGCTAACTTTCCTTTTAAATTTCATGTTATTTAATAAATTAAATAATAAAATAGAAAATGGTAAATACATACCCTTTTCTTGTTTTACAATTTAATTTAATTAAAAAATAACAAAATTTAAAAGTTAACAAAAATACCTTATTTCCTCTTTTAAAATTATCATAATTATTGTGATCTTATTTTAATTAAGGTCAAGTTACCAAAAAAAAAATTAATATCTGACCTTAAAAAAAAATAATAATCAAATTTTAAAGGAAATAAGAAAAAGGTAAGCAAAACTTGATTTTTTCCTATTTTCAAAATCAAATTACACTAATATCTAAAATTAATTTTAAAAATTAAAATTAATTTATTTCTGATAATTAGATTTGAAATTTGAAAAACAAAAATCAACATACAAAACTACACAAAAAATCGGAATTTAATTCCATGAAATAGCATGAAAAATCGAAAAAATTGGAAAATTGGATGAACTGTACAGATGGCATGCTGTGCATGGCCATCCGCGCGTGGATCCAAGGTGCATGACCGAGAGATCACAGCGCAAGGAGGCTGCAAGCAGCCATTCCGCGCGCGTGACCTGTTGCTCGTCACCCCGATTTTTTCCAATTTTCAAAAAATCATAACTAATTCAAATTTAATCGAAATCGAGTTCTGTACAAAAGTAAATTGCTTAGAATTTTCCAAACTATCCAACAAAAATAATTACAGAATAAAAACAGTAACCATTTTTCCCAGAATTCACAAACAACATTCAAACATCAATATGACACTCAAAGCAACATGATACCATCCAAAAAACAAGCAAATCGTTTTAAGTCCAAATTTCTTGCAAGAAAATCAATTACCATGGCTCTGGTGCCAGTTGTTGGAAGTTATTTTACCAGGATCTTAGATCTACTCACAAGTATGTTGATTTAACAACCTAAATATGAACTTCTAAAACGATATGAAATTAAACACATAAGAGTATCAGAAATCTTACAGTGATTGCAGCGGAATATATGTCTCCTCCCACTCAGATCTCTAACCCTTGATTCCTTTTTGTGGCAGAGTATAATCAAGATCTGAGCCCGAAAGTCCTTCTTTGTTGTCTCTGAAATCTACACAGCCTTCCTCACTATGATTGAGGTATTACTTGATGTGTCTGGGCACTACTCTAGCACTCATACATTTCGACACAGTGAAGGAATAGAGAGAGAGAGGGTGGCGGCTCAGAGAGAATTTTCTGAGAGAAAATTCTTTCAGAATAATGCTGTGAGAAGCCTTTTCAGTTGTGTGCAACTCTGAAGCCTTTGCCTTCTATTTATAGAAGACCACCAAGGGCTATGATTGACATTTTGAACTGAGAAAATCAAAGGGAAAAGGAAGGTAAAGGGTCGGCCTAGGCAATGTGGAAACAAGGCTTGCCTCTTTTCTAACTTTCCTTTTCCTACACTTGATAGTTTCCCTTTTTGTGAAAAATTGCCAATTCTATTGTTCAATCATATTAATGATAAATCTAATTATTTACTAATTAAAAAATAATTATCAAATAATATATTATCATTTATTTTATTAATAATGAAACTAATTAAAGTTTCCTAATTAATAAATATGCCCTTCAAAATCTCTATTTACTGTTTTGCCCTTAATAAGTGCTAAATTCTCAAACTCACAAGTCCATCTTGAGAATTTTTAATTGATTAATTAAAATCAATTAAATGAGTCCTACAAGTAATATCATCTCAACTAGTGAGGGGACCATGGGTCTATATATCCGAGCTTCCAATAAGCAGATCTAGAATTTACCACTTAAATTCACTGACTTATTAATTCTTCGTTGAATCCACACATAGAACTCAGAATTGCACTCTCAGTATATAGAATGCTCTATATGTTCCACCATATAGACACATTATTAGTTATCCATTGTTATAATCCTAATGTGATCAATGATCCTCTATATGGATGATCTACACTGTAAAGGGACTTAAATTACCGTAACACCCTACAATGTATTTTATCCTTAAAACACTTAACCCTGTATAAATGATATTTCAACTAAGTGAAATGAGTATTCAATCATTTATCTCGTTTGGTTAAGCTCGAAGGAAATCACCCTTTGCTTACTATTCGCCAGATAGAAGCTATAGATTCCATATTTATGTTAGCGCTCCCACTCAATCGCACTACCGTGTTCCCAAAATGTATGTATTGCCAAGACTAAAGTTTTAGGCTTAACTAACAAATCAAAGAACACGAATAACACTCTTGAAATTAAGCCTAACCATATAAGGATTTAGATCATGTGATCTAGGATCAACTTATGATATTGAATTGAATAGATGTTTTTACGGTAAGTTTCAAAATCTAATTCAAAGTTCAATATCGGTCCATTCCAATGCATACTCCATGCATCCAACCTGAGCTTTACTTTAACCTATGTTCTGGAAAGAACATAACATTTCTCCAAATGTAAGTAAACTCTGTTGTAGATTGTCATATCAGTGAAACCCAGTGTTCTGATAAATCTAGGAATACTTTATTCACATAGTCATGTTTATTTTCCACTGTGTTGACAACACAATAAACATGTTCAAGTATGTGAAAGGGGTTTGGATGAATTTATAAATCAAATAGACAAGCAATTGATTCAGTGAACCAAAACATACACAAGTGAATGAAAAAAATACTTCTGTTACTTTATTAATATAGAATAATCTGGATTACATTGAAACAGAGTTTTATTTAGGGCATAAAACCCAACAGTCATGGCCGTAATGTTGGGCTTTATGCCCTAAATAAAACTCTATTTTAATGTAATCTCTATCATTTAAATATCAATAAAGAGACATAAGTATTATCATCACTTATTTAATGTGTTATTTGGTTCATGTTATCAATTATATGTTTATTTGATTTATAAATTTATCCAAACCCTTATCACATTTATGTTCTTGTTTATTGTGTCGTCAGCACAGTGGAAAGAAATCAAGATTGTGTGATTAAATATATATTCCTAGATTTATCAGTACATTGGGTTTAACTGATATGATAATCTACAACATAGTTTACTTGCACCTTGGATAAGTGCTATGTTCTTTCCAGGGCATTGGTTAAAGTAAAGCTTGGGTTGGATGCATGGAGTATGCGTTGAAAGGGACCGATATTGAACTTTGAATTAGATATGATAAATTTACCGTAATATCTATTCAATTCAATATCACCTAGTTGATCCTATGTCTAATGATCTTAACCCTGACATGGTTAGGTTCGATCTCAAGAGTATTATACATGTTCTTTGATTTGTTAGTTAAGCCTACTTTTTGGTCAGGGTGATACGTACATTTTGGGAACATGGTAGTGCAATTGAGTGGGAGTGCTAAACATAGATATGGAATCTATAGCTTCTATCAGGACATAGAAGTGAAATGATGATTTCCTTCGAGCTTGGCTAAACAGAGATAAATGGTTGAGTACTCATTTCAGTGATTATGTTAGTTCACTGAAATATCATTTATAGGTGGCTAAGTGTTTTAAGGATAAAATACATTGAAGGGTGTAATGGTAAATTAATCCATATACAATGTAAATCATCTATAGAGGATCATTGATTATTGGGATTATAACAATGGATAACTAATAGCTTATCTATATCGTAGAACATATAAAGCATTCTATATAACTAAGAGTGCAATTCCAAGTTCTATGGTGGATGCAACAAGGAATTAATAAGTCAGTGAGTTTACTTGGTAAATTCTAGAGCTACTTATTGGAAGCTCAGATATATAGGCCCATGGTCCCCATACTAGTTGAGACAATACAACTTGTAAGACTCAGTTAATTGATTTTGATTATCAATTATAATTCTAAAATTACACAATGTCTAGTTTATGAATTTTCACTAAGTAAGGGCTTAATTGTGAAGAAAGAGTTTCTAGGGTTTATTTGTTAATTAAGAGGCTTTGTTAAGTCTAATTAATAAATATATTAAATGACAATATTATTTAATAATTATTTTTTAGTTATTAAATAATTAGAGTTGGCATTAAGTGGTTAAATTTAGCATTTTTGAGAAAATAAGATAGAAAAATGAGAAAATGGCAAAATGCAAAGTGGGGCCCAATAACAATCCATGGCCGACCACACAATTGTAATTTGCCATTTATTTTTCTATTATTTTAATGCTAATTAAATCTAACCTAACCCTAAGTGGTTTCCTATAAATAGGTAGTGAGGGCTTAAGGGAAAAGATGACGCATCTCATTCCCTCAGTAAAATTTTTGAGCCTCTCTTCCTATACTTAGCCAAAACCTCTCTCTCTCTCTCCTCCTCTCCACAAAATCGAACCCTATAGTGAAAGAGTGAGTGCCCACACACATCAAGTGGTACTAAATCATAGTGTGTAAGGTTGTGAAGAATCCAGTTTCAAGAGAGGGAGATTCGAACTCAGATCTTGGTGATACAAGGGTTAGAAATCTGAGTGGAAGGAGACATTATATTCCGCTGCAACCACTGTAAGATTCGTGATAGTTTATATGTGTTTATTTCATATCGTTTTAGAAGTTCATATTTAGGATGTTAATAACATACTTGTTAGTAAATCTAGATCCTGGTAAAATAATTCCAACAACTGGCCTCAGAGCCATGGTAATTGATTTACTTTCAAGAAATTTGGACTTAAAACGATTTATGTGTGATTTGGATGGTTTCATGTTGATCTGTGTGTTATTTGATGATTGATTGATGTTTGCGAAATTTTTATGAAAAATAATTGGATTTTCGTTATGGAATTATTTTTGTTAGTTTGGAAAAAATTAAGCAATTCACTTTTTTACAGAACTTGATTTCGATTTAATTTGAATTAGTTATGATTTATTGAAGTTTTGAAAAAAGATAGAATTGGTGACACCCCATACACGTGCGAATCCGAGTGATCACTCGGTCACGCGCCCCTCAGACAAGACGCTGTTCGAGTTTTCTCGGTCGTGCATCCCAGGCAGCGCGCGCTGATGGTATGCAATGCATACCATCCGTACCATTTATAATTTTTTCAATTTTCTTTATTTTTTCATGCTTTTTCATGGAATTAATTTCAGATTTTTTGTGTAAATTTGTATTTAGATTTTTGTTTTTCATATTTCAAATCTAATTATCAGAATTAAATTAATTAGTATTTTTTAAATTAATTTAAGATATTAGTGAAATTTGAAGCTTGAAAATAGGTAAAAATTTAATTTTTGGCTTAATTAATTATCTTATTTTTAAAATTTAATTATTTTATCTTATTTTTAAATTTAAGGTCAGATATTTAATATTTTATTTTTTTTAATTAATTGACCTTATTTGAAATTTAAAATAAGATTAATTTAATCATGAAATTTCAAATAGAAATAGGATATTTTGCTAACTTTTAAATTTTATTTTTTTTATTTAAATTAAATTGTAAAAGAAGAAAAATGATATTATTAAATTATCATATTATTTTATTGAATATTTAATTTTGAAAATTACATGAAATTTAAAAAGTTAGCATTTTTTTTTTTTGAAAAAGATACTTAGGTTAGTTGAAACCTAATTTTTCAAATTTATAGGTTTAATTTTATTTTATTTTTAATTTATTTATTTATTTTATTCTGAATTTTATGTATTTATTTATTTTTTGAAATTATTAAATTAAATTAAATTAATTTAAAATTAAATAAACCCTATATCCAACTTGTTGCAGGTGTATGTGTTTTATATTGTTTGATTGTCAAAACAAGTTTTATAAAACCTATTATTGCTTGATCTAAATTGCCATGGTTAACTTGTTCACATATCTAATGATCTGATTTTAACCCATGGTTCAATTGTCAATAGGTCAAACTAATAATTTGTAACAGGTAAATTTTGCATTCTTCTTTCATGTGTGTATAACCTAGTAACATGATAGGATCCATCCAAATCTGTGTGCCTGTGTGAGCCCATATGTTCACTTTGGGCTTAGATGCATATAGGTAGCCCATTTAATTTTGTAATAAAATGGACTAGGTTGCTAAATAAAATGTCACACCATGATAGATTTTATTTAGGCCCTATTAGTCTTTGGGCCTATTCAATTAATAACAGTTGTTCATTTTAATGTTAAATTCCTCTCTTTTGGGCCTTGTGTGAGAGTTAGGGGGTTATAGCAGTGGGTACGATATACTGAACCCAGCCCTCCCTCACATGAACAACCCCAACTGTGAAGGCCCATTTGCCTGATTTGAATAACTGTACTAGGTTAATTAAATTAGTTTAACCTAATAAAATTGATTAGCAACATAATTAATTTTAAAATATATGAAATTAATTTTTCATTTGAATATTTTGAAATTAATTTAGAAAAACACACTTAGTTTAATGAAATTCAAATTCAAGATAAACTAAATGTATTTTGCTGTATTTAATTAAATAAAGAATTAATAACTAATTAGATTCTTCTTAAGCTTATTTTTTAAAATTTCATTAAAACATATTTAAGTTAAAAATTAGTTATTTATAACTAATTTTGGATCAACTTGAATAGTTTTGAAATTCAAAATTAAGTTGAGGAAATCTAGGAATTAGTTATTGAGAGATTCTTGGAATATTTTTTAAGTTGAAAGTTTGTTAATTTTGGATCAACTTAAAATGGAATATTTTTCAAATTAAGTGGTTAGTAACTTAATTTGTTATTCAATTAAATTTTGAAAAATGATTTAAGTTGAAAATTTTAGAACAATTTAAATTAGATATTTTTCAAGCATTTATTTTATTATATTTTATAATTTTCGAAATTTTATGTATTATTATATAATAATTTTCGAAAATTAAATATTGAAAATTAAATTAAAGTTGAAAATGAATTTTTTAATTAATTTTGGACCAACTTTAAATTAATTAATTTTTATTATTAAAATATGGAATAAAATAAATGATTAATTAAAAATACATTATTTTGAATAATGAGCTTTAATCAAGAGATATTCAATCTCCATTGTTGGTCTTACAATAGTTAAATACTTTTAATACAACCTCGAGATGCTAGACTTCGTCCCCCTTATGGATGGTTATTTGTTGAAAGCTTTTAACACCGTAAGATCTCATTTGATAAGTGTTTTGTAAGTTTTTGTCTCTATTAGACTCTTCCCTATGGTGACTACTTAGAGATAAACTTACAAATCATGAAACAATGGTGGAAGCTCATAAAATGAGAATAACCTTGACTCTCGCCTACCGAGACAACGTTGGATCCTCATTTTGATCGAAAAAAAAGGTTGCTAAAATGGTATCCATTTTAGATGAGCTGACTACTCTATTCAACTAATGTTATCTTTGACTCTCGCCTACCGGGACAGTGTATTTCATTATGTTGGAAACCTTGGAAAATAATAAATATGTTTAGCTGTTGGTATTTTTGCAAACATATCTGCTTGTTATTTTCTGAACTTGTGTATGAATTTATTGAACCAAATGATTTACTTCTGTTTATTGATATTTGTAGTGTCAAAAATGTACAACCCACATCCCAACACTCATCTAGAATATGCCTTTAGGAATGAACTTGAAGTTGTGAAGAAGACTCGTGGTCAGAGTAATACTTCACACTTGCTCATGATGAACATGAAATTCCAGAAAGCAGCTAAGCTGGGAATTGTTCAATCTAAAGAGCATAGAATTCATAACTCCAACAATCCTACTACTTTGAGCTCAGTTGAGAAGAATAGAGAAAGTGATTCGACTTCCTCAGATTATCCTTCCCAACAAATTGAACCAGCAATAAGAACAATCCAAAAACAGAAAAGCAATGATGCCTTAGTTTTTGAATCATGTGTTTTAGAGAATGATAAATCCATCTGGATTCTTGATTCTGGATCTACAAATCATGTCAGTTGTTCATTGCAATTGCTTGAAAACTGAAATTATTTGAAATCCGGAGAGTGAAAACTTAAAATTGGTAATAGCAAAAAGGTATCGGTTAGAGCTAGAGGAAAAGCCAAACTCAAGTTTCAGAATAGAATTTTGGAATTAGACAATGTCTTATTCATTCCAAATTTCAGTAGAAACTTGATTTCTATTTCATGCTTACAATTGCAACAATACAAATTAGATTTCAAGTTCTAGTTCTACCATTTCTCGAAATGACATTCAAATTTGTGTTGCATCTATGGAACAGGGGCTTTATGTTCTAAGACCAGACGAACCATTTGCGCTTCATAACGAACTGTTTAAAGTAGCTAAACCTAGACACCATAAAAAGCGAAAAATCGATAATGAAGACGAAACATATCTATGGCCCTTACGTCTTGGTCATATAGGCTATGATAGACTTCACAGATTAACCAAAGGTGGTCCATTGAAAAATGTCACTTTAGGTGAATTACCAGTTTGTGAATCTTGCCTAGAAGGCAAAATGACAAAATGTTCTTTCTCTGCAAAGGGAGAGCATGCCAAAGAACCACTAGGCATAGTACATTCAACTCTTTATGGACCACTGAATGTCAAAGCTAGAGGTGGTTATGAGTACTTTGTCACTTTAATTGACGATTACTCTAGATATGGTCACATTTACCTTATGCATAGGAAATCTGAAACGTATGAAAAATTTTAGGAATTTCTAGCTTTGAGACAAAGGATTATAGTGGTTCAGTCAGATCACGGTCTGCTTAGTCCACTGTAGCAAGAGTTTCGTAGGTGCCATTTCACGGTGGATCACCCCTTTATATACAAAGCAGGTGTCCGATCAGTTATACAAGGATTGCATTCATTATCAATCCGTTTTTACACATTGAATTACAATAATTAAACTTAACAACGTTAACATTAATAAATGAACGACAGTTACTAAGTTCATCAACGTATGCATCTTCCGAATCTGCGAGTTGACTGTTCATATTCCGATGTTAAACTCGCAGGTTCACCATTATGTTTAGGATGTCTGCGTCCTTAGATAGTCACCTTTTGTGGACATCGCATGACGAGCTGATAGAACCTAGACATGGGAGTCTATATTGGTTTATCAAGGCTGCAGGGTTCTTAGGACCAACTCGCATTTATAGAAAGTCGGTCTCTTGGTTTATACACGGACATGGGGAGGATACTCGCACGTAATTCGATATATGCGAGCTACTCTCTTCTCTCGAATGCGATCAGACTTTGGTCATGCTCGCTACCTCTCGCTGATTCTATCTTAAGCGAGGTTTGAAACTTCGAGGAGTCCCTCATGGACATCTCAACTTTCATTGGAAATCTGAGTATACGTGTCCTCTAAATAGGGGTCTGGTCTCGAGTTTCTAGGTGAGAGAAATCTCACTATAACACATGCCCCTAGTTTCGCGATATGACAGGTGCGGTCACAAGGGAAACTATACTCGAGAGACAGGTGAAAGGTTGTCACGAGGAGGTGACCTTTGGTTGTCCCTTCGAGGGTTTCGAAAAATGACCGCTATAATCATTACTTTTATTGCATTTATGGTGCCACGTCACAAAACTCTTCGGTTTCGTTGTAGGTGTGGCCATCTTTGGCCGTCGGATTGGGTGACTTTAGGCATTCCAATTGCCACGTGTCGTGATCCCAATTAATGAGGGATTTGGGTATTTAAACCCTCTGATTCGAATCAAAAATCCCCATTTTCCCTCATTTTCCTTAACTCCCTTAACTCCCTTCTTCCCTCTCTTTCAGAAAAACCATCAAAAACTTCCATAAATTGCCCAGATTTTCGCTTTTCTTTGTGGGTTTTTTCTCGATTCTCCAGTGCTATCGAGGGCAATTCGTGGGAACAAATTACCCGAAGTAAAGGTTAGTTTTCAAAAATTTGCTGCATTTCGTTTTCTGTTTGAAAGGGAACATTGTTTTCAGGGTTTTAACATGTATGAGAGAGTTTAGGAATAAATGTTTGTAGGGAATATGTATGAGGCTACGTTTTTTAGGTAAGAAACTGGGTAATTTCAGAAAAAATGACCTAAAATTGGCATAACCGTGTACTGTATAAAAAATGCTTGAATAGGCACTGCTTCATGTTTTGATTACACTCGGGTATTCGGACGAACACCTCGAATACTCGCATGCTTGAGAGACTCGATTACTTCTGATTGTCGCTTAGATCTTTAGGATTTTGTATTCTATAAATCTGGTTGTGAGAACATTGGCTAAGTCTTTCAAATGGTGGATGTATCACAGTATTCTAATGGTCATATATGCGGTTATATGCTCCTTGAGATACTGAGATACACCCAGCCATTTGCGACATGCGTTAATGTTCTAATAAGCGTACTCTTTGGCTGGTAGATATTCTCGAAACGGTGGGAGTACCTCAGTAACTTCAGGGTCATGCTTGAGAATGCATGCCCCTTGAGTCACTGAGTTTCTCCCAGTCGTTTTTAGAGGTATATCGCTTAGCCTAAGATGCGTGACTTATTCGCAGGTTGCGACTTTAGTTGGACTCCTTGAAATGGTGGGTGTCTCCTCGTCACCTCAAGGTCATGCCGAAAGACGCATGCCGCTGTGGTCACTGGGACACTCCTAACCATTTTTTGGGACGTTTTTCTATTCGCACATTTAGTACTTGCTTTGCGATTTTTTATAGTTTTTATGCGGGTGAGATCACTTATTTTGTTTTTCACACATTCACCATGCTGAAAAGATCTTCTATCTTTCAGATGAGCGACCTGTCGGATAGTCAGCTGCTTGGCTCAGGCATTTGACGGTGATGAGGACCAAAGGGAAGATAGCTTTATTCCGACTTCGATCTCAGAAGAGGAGATCGCACCTACTGTAGGTATAGAATTAGGTTCGATGTCTTCCGCAGACATAGAGAGAATGGTGCAAGAGCTCGTTGAACTAGGGGCCATTGAGATTCGAGACAGCGAGTCTACGGTGTCAGCCCACGATTATCTTATCCATTACAGGCATGCCCCTGACGTTGAGGTCGAGGAGATGGATGACGATTGGGCGACCCCAGCTTGAGAGTCAGGCGAGGAAGAAGGAGAGGCAGAAGGGAGTGGGACTGATTCGGTGGACGACACTCAGCTGAACGAGCCCTTCTCGTGCGAGGACTTGGTTTTGAGGGTTACCAAATCGGACCTCACTACCTTTACAAGACTAAACTTGTTCCGACTTGCTTCTTTGCGACCTAAACTGACTCAGAGGGCGCATCTTTCTTTTACCAATCTAGCGATTATTCCCACTGAGGATATGGTAATCTCAATACCCATTCTTCGATGTGGGGTATCGGTCCCTTTCCATCCCTTTATTGCGGCCATCCTCAAACGTTACGATGTGTCTCCTTTCCAACTAACCCCCAATAGTCGCACAGCCCTTGCTTTTTATGCGATGTATGTCGAGTACGTACATAGGGCTCCCACGGTAGAAGAGTTTAGCTACTTCTATGATATAAAAAGCGTAGGCCTTCATAATGGTTTCTACTGCTTCAGCAAGTGGGCCACTTTTGAGATTAACAGGGTAGAAGGCATGGTTTCCAATATGGGAGATTGGAAATCAAAGTGGTTTTGCATATTCAAAGTCTGGGGATTAGAACTGACTTTAACCGTCGACCTAGTATGTCGCATGTTTCCTGACTTAGTCATTTTTTGAGTTACTTTGAGATCTTAAGCTAACTCGCTCTTTTTTATTTTCGCAGATAGACCAGCTTGCCCTGCACTCGACGCGACTCGCAGAGAGACAGCTGAAGTTCTTGGGAGCCTTCCTGTACAAGATCGTGACTGGCGATTATTATGTACGACTACTAAACTCTGAGAACACAAACTGATCCCTGAGAGCGCAAGTCTTTGGAGAGAGCCGGTGTATAAGGAACCTTCTGAAAAGCAACAAGAGCGAATTGATAAACGTCTTTCCAAGCAAACTCCTCGACCATCATCAGGTAGTTTATCGCATACATAAACTAGGGTGTTAGAATTTCATCCTTATTAGTATTAATCCTTATTTTTTGCTGTAACTGCAGAAATGACTTTCTTGAAGTCCGCTCCTACTCTTAACCGCAAGCTGAAGCTTGGGACAGCAGAAACTTCCCCTATCACTTCTCAGAAGAGGAAAAGTGACGTGGTGGTTACTCCTGTCACAGATTCTTCTAAGAGGCCTGCTAAGGGTATTCAAGAGAAAGGGAAGAAAGTCGTGATCGACCCAGCAGTTCGAGCTCGCCATGTGCTGTACCTTCAGGAGAGATTTGTCACCGATGAGTTCCAGTCGAAGATTGACAAGATTCCTACTGAGGAGCTGCTGCCTCGCTCCGCGGAACTAGCTTCACAGTTTATGGCCATGTTCTCGAAGGCTTTTGCTACCGGGTCCAAGGAGGTTGAACTCGCGAAGAAACATATTACTCAGCTTCAAGAAGACAATAAGAAGCTGAAGCAAGATGCGTCTTCTAAGGACAAGGAGCTCGAGGAACTTTGCAAGGCCAAGGAGCAAGTCGAGCTCAAGGCCAAGAATGATCATATGAAGATCGAAGAGATGTCTCGCGACTTGGAAACTGAGAAAGAGAATGGAAAAAAGCAGTATGGCCAGGCGGTCTCAGACTACATCTACACCACTCTCTCCAAGATTCCACACTTCGACTTTTCAATCCTTGGAGCAGAAGCCGCTGAAATGGCTGAGGCTTTTCGTGCTATGTCGCCCACACCAACTCAAGGTTGTGGGGGGAATCTTCTCGAGGAGACTGAGGTCGCGGATGTGGAGGAAGTCGAGAACGAGGCGGTCAGCAAAGTCGCGGATGGATCTGTTCCTACTGCTCCCAATGCTTGACTTTTCCTTTAATATTTGCTTGTGTTAAACTCTATTTCTTTTTTGGTTTTTCTTTTGTTTATGCGGTACAGGGGTACTCGCGGGGATATCTGTTTTTAGTATTCTCGCAGTACACGGGTACTCGCGCTATAATATTTCGACTTTAATTACAACATGGTGTAATAAGTAGAAAATTTCATAAGACTTGAAAAATTTTAAACTTGAAATTTAAACTTGAAGAATTACTTGAAGAATTTTCAAGAATTTTCTTTATATAATCAATAGTACATTATGGTATATACACCCCCTATGCTTAGGATTTTTTTTTTATAAAAAATGACTAAGTATAAGTACAAGGCGAATATAAATTAGACAATGCGAGTACTATTAATAATAGAATTTTAGGCTTTCGCCATTCCAAGCTCGTGGGATCGCAGTACCATCGAGTGCTGCGAGTCAATATGTTGCGTCACCAATCTTTTTCGCGATGAGATATGGTCCTTCCCAATTATCCCCGAAGACCCCATGCGCTGGGTTATTGGTATTTGGCATTACTCTTCAAAGGACCAAGTCTCCTGTTCGGATGATTTTCGCCTTGACTTTGGAATTGAAGTAACTTGCGGTTCGCCGCTGGTAAGCTGCATTTTTTAAGTACGCCTGATCGCGTTTTTCTTCCAGAAGATCAAGGTAGAGTGACTGCTTTTCTTCATTTTGCGAGATGTTGAAAACATCTCTTCGTAGGGAACCTGCCCCAATCTCGACTGGTACCATGGCCTCGCACCCATAGGAAAGCGAGAAGGGTGTTTCACCAGTCATGGATCGAGGAGTTGTATTGTAAGACCAAAGAACTTGTGAGAGCTTGCCTGGCCAGGTCCCCTTGCGTTCTTCTAGTTTCCCTTTGATGGTGTGCTTTATTATTTTGTTAACATCTTCAGTCTGCCCGTTGCTTTGTGGGTAAGCAACTGCGGAGAATGCTTTCTTAATTCCCAGATCGTCACATAATTGTCGCATCTCTTTACAATCGAACTGCTTTCCATTGTCTGAGATGAGTTTGTAAGGGGTACCAAATCGACAAATTATGGAGTTGTAGACAAACTCGCGCAACTTAGTCGCTGTAATAGTTGCGAGTGCTTTGGCTTCGGCCCATTTTGTAAAATAGTCTACTGCGACTACTGCATATTTGACTCTGCCTTTTCCTTTTGGTAGCTCGCCTATTAAGTCTATCCCCTATATTGCGAAAGGCCATGGACTTGTGATAGAATGTAGGTTACTCGGTGGTTGATGGGTATATGTGGCTATTCGCTGACACTTGTCGTATTTCCTCGCAAAAGCGAAAGCATCCTGTCGCAAGGTTGGCTAGTATTACCCTTGTCACATGATTTTTAATGCAAGGGAGTTACCCCCTGTATGATTGCCACAAATTCCCCCGTGTACCTCACGTAATATGTAGTCGCAATCTTCACCGTCGATGCATTTGAGTAGCGGTTGACTAAAACTTCTGCAATATAACCTTTTATCATACATGACATATCGAGCGGCTCGCTGTCGCAACTTTCTTGCTTCTACCTTGTCATCAGGTAAAATGACCTTTTCCAGGTATGCGACTATTGGAGTCATCCAGGTGACATCTTGAGTGGTATCTATTTCCATGATTACTTCTTGATTTATAGTTGGGTGAGCCAATACATCTACCAGAATTACATCGAGAAATTCGGCTTCTCTAGTTGAGGCCAAATGGGCTAGTGCGTCTGCGTGTGAATTTCGAGCACGCGGTACTCGAGACACGATTACTTTCTTGAATTTCTGCATGAGCTCGCATACAATGGCTAAGTACTTAACCAATCTCCCGCCTCTGGCCAGATATTCTCCATTTACCTGGCACACCACGATTTGGGAATTGCTAAAAGCTTGTAGATACTCGATTTTTATCTCGAGAGCGAGCTTCAATCCTGCGATTCAAGCCTCATATTCGGCTTCATTGTTAGATGCAGAAAATTCAAAACGTAAAGCAGCGTGTACCTTAAAATTGCTGGGACTGATTAATAAGATCCCGCCACTTGAGCCTTCGCTCTTTGAGGCTCTGTCGACGTACAACGTCCACATCTCTCTATTGGTTATAGCAATGTCAATTTTGTCTTTTATGAGCGCCACTTCGATGCTGGGGAATTCAAGGATAAAATCTGCCAAGGCTTGCCCCTTGATCGCAGTTCTTGGTTTATACTTGATGTTGAATTGGCTTAACTCCATTGCCCATTTCAACAACGTCCCTGAGGTCTCTCGTTTTGCTAAGACTTGCCTCAAAGGATAGTTTGTCAAGACTTCGATACTGTGAGCCTGGAAATAAGGTCGCAATTTTCTCGATGATATTACCAAGACGAATGCCAATTTTTCCATTTGGGGATAGCGGGTCTCAGCATCCAGTAATCGTTTACTGACATAATACACCAGGTATTGTCGCCCTTGATCTTCGCGTATTAGTACCGAACTAATCGCGTATTCTGACACTGCTAAGTAGATGGATAGGACTTCGCCGGTCATGGGCTTTGATAAGATTGGAGGTTGCCCCAAATGCGTTTTTAAGGCTTGAAAAGCCTCCTCGCATTTTTCGGTCCATTGGAACTTCTTATTGCCTTTTAAAATCTGAAAAAACTCTTTGCACTTATCAGAAGATCGCGGTATAAAGCGATTTAAGGCAGCGACTTTACCTGTGAGGCTTTGGACCTCTTTTGGCTTAGTTGGTGATGGCATTTCCACCAACGCTCTGATCTTTGCGGGGTTGGCTTCTATTCCTCGCTAGTTAACCATGAATCCAAGGAATTTCCCGGAGCCAACTCCAAAGACGCACTTTAGAGGGTTTAGCCGCATCTTATATCGACGCAATATATCGAACATTTCCTGTAAATGGGCAATATGATCCTTCACATGTTGAGACTTTACGAGCATATCCTCAACATATACTTCCATGGTGTTCCCAATAAGATCTGCGAACATCATGTTTACAAGTCTTTGATAAGTCGCACCTACGTTTATCAAACCAAAAGGCATTACTTTGTAACAGTATAATCCTCGATCAGTAATGAACGAGGTATGCTCCTGGTCGGGCTCATACATCGGGATTTGATTATATCCCGAGTATGCATCCATGAAGCTCAAAAGTTCATGACCTGTAGTGGCATCAACAAGTTGGTCAATGCTAGGAAGGGGGAAGCTGTCTTTGGGACAGACTTTATTTAAATCTGTAAAGTCAACGCATGTGCGCCATGAGCCATTAGGCTTGGGCATGAGTACGGGATTCGCTAACCAGTTAGGGCAAAACGACTCCCGTATAAAGCCGCAGGCTAGGAGGCGGTCGACTTCTTCTTTTATCGCTTGGTACCTCGCGGGGTCCATTTTGTGGGGCTTTTGTCGGACACCTCGCACCTCGGGGTCAATGTTCAAGCGATGACACATGACCTGCGGAGATATTCCGACCATATCTGAATGTTTCCAAGAAAAAACATTAAAATTTTATTTCAAAAAGGTCGTTAGTTGTTCTCGCTGCTGAAAATTCAACTTAGAACCAATTTTTAAAACTTTGCTATTATCTACAGGATCTATAGGTACCTCAATGGTGTCTTCTGCGGCTTGGGCTGCAGCGACATGATCAAGGATTCTTGGATCCAAATCTGGTTTGTCCACGTGTGGTACCTCCTCGATTCTGAGGACCTCCTGGCGAGGAGGTGGTGCCTCTAATAGGTAGATAACATTTACTGACCTTTTCTCCGCGAGCTTGACTGCTGCGTTGTAGCATTCTCGTGAGTCTGACTGGACTCCTCGCACAGAACCTACTCCACCGGGAGTAAGGAACTTCATTGTGAGATGATAAATCGAGGTTATGATCTTCATCTCCTTCAAAATTGGTCGACCAATCACTGCATTATATGCCGAATACTGGTCGATTACTGCGAAGTCATCCATGGATTTGGTTGTTACTGGGGCAGTTCCCAAGGTGAGAGGAAGTTTGATCATTCCTTTTAATGCGATGACGTCGCCAGTAAAACCGTATATGCTCGACGTCACAGGTCGCAGGTCCTTCTCTTGCAACCCCATTTGTTTGAAGGCTTGGAAGTTCAAAAGATTCACTGAACTTCCATTGTCCACGAGTATGCTGGGGACATTATCTCCGCCAATATTGGCGATGATAACTAGTGCGTTAGAATGCGGGTGATGGACCCATCTCGCATCACACTCCATAAAGGTGATGTCGTCGCATTCTTTCTTGAACATTTTCTCTGGCCGCTCACTAAGATTGTTTACATTGGTGAACGGCTTCTCCTTGGCTTCTTTGGCATATCGCTCTTGCAACTTGCGGGAGTCGCCTGCGATATGGGGCCCTCCAATGATAGTTAAGATATTGCGAGGCGTTCTCGAACCACTCGCGTTTTGATTTTCTTCCTTGTCATCCGCTCGGGGATGACCTTCCTCGTTCTTCTTATACTTATCGAATTTTCCTCTCCGAATTAGCTCCTCGATTTCGTCCTGCAAGACCCAACATTCTAAAGTGGTATGACCAATATCTTTATGGTACTTACAGAACTTTTTGGGGTCTCTTCTGTCGCGGTTTCCCCTGATGGGGGGCGGCTTCTTGAAGACTCCATTCCTCTTTTCAATCGCATAAATGTGGTCTTGGGGCACCACGAGTTCAGTATAATTAACAAAACCTGGTCCACCCTTCCTCTTCGGAGAGGACTCCTTCTTGGGAAGAGATTTTGCCAACTTTGGACTTTGTTGTCTCCGTAGGCTGCGTTTTCTCGAGCTTCGGCCTCTGGAATTCTTCCCTCGGGGACTGCAAGATCTTGATCGCGATATTGGTGATTTACGTTTATCCTTGCCCTTCTCCAACTCTGTTAGAGAATTCTCAATTCTCTTATGAGGTTCAGCGATAGCGAAGAATTCGACTAGCGATTCTGGCCTTCGAGCTTGTAACTCCTTCCAGAAATCGGTTCTTGGCAAAATACCTGTTATCAACATGCAAACAAGCGAAGACTCGAGAGCCTTCTCGACTTTTGTTACTTCCCCATTAAACCGTTTAAAATAGTCTTGTAAAGACTCACCGGGTTCTTGTTTGATGTTGGCCAGAGTTGTATAAGGAGGCTTATAGGTCATCGTGGCCTGAAAGTGCATGAGGAATAAGTCGACAAAGGTTTCCCACGTCGATATCAAGGCCTCAGGAAATTGGGTAAACCAATCGTGGGCATTTTCCTCGAGCGTTGCCGCAAGAATGCGGCATTTTGCAAGCTGTGGTACCTGATCCACTTCCATTATAGTATTAAATTTTTCAAGATAATCTATAGGGTTAGAGGTACCTTTATATTTTAGGGATTCGAATAGCCGAAATCCCTTGGGAAGTTGGGCTTGTCGCACTTCCGTAGTGAAAGGAGAGGTCCCATGCAGCTTGTATATAGGCTTTCTTTGCTGCTCGAGCATTTTCAAAGCTTGCAAAAGCATGCTTTGATCAATTCCTCCAGCCGCTGGAGTCAGGACTGCTGCGACTGCAGGAGTCGCGACTACTGTGGCGAGGTTCGCTAGGATAGTGATCCTAATAGTCGCTATCGGTGCGCTAGGCAGGTTGTTGTGAGTATTTACACCTTGATCACCCGTAAGGGGATCACGGGGTGTTTCGTTGTTATTGGGGGTGCGAGAACGCGCTCTGAAAACTGCGTTGAGGTGATCACGTAGATCACCTCGATGTACCTGATAGTGTCCCCCCTGCTGCGTTTCTACAGAGCCGGACCTTGTGTATCTGCTTGGTGTACGACCATGCGAAGATGAAGAGGCTGATTCTACGTCGTTGTCTCTCGATGGTCGACTGCGAGGATTGCGTCGCTCAGGATCTTCATCAGCCTGCATTCCTTGGTTAGGATATCTCACAGATTGGTCTCTCGAGGTTGGCTGATTCAGGTCCAGACCCTCAGGGTTGGCTCTTCGTTCCCTGCGAACACGGTTATTACGACGTCTAGAATTCGTTACCTGAGGGTTGTGTGTGCAAGTAGTAGGGGCTCGAGGGGGGCGTCGGGCCCGATTTTGTCCATCCACTTCGCCCTGTAGTGCACGCAGTTGATCCTGGATCGCTGTGTATTGATCAGTGGTGAGCTGGATGATTCCCTCAGATATCACCGCCAGAGTGACAGGTGGAAAGTGCATGGTTGCTGGTTGTGTGGACGTTTCCCTGACTTGAGGACCAGCTGTTTCAAGGAACAGATTGAGAGGTCTGATGTTGCTCCTCCCTACTCCACCATTAACGACGTCCACAGGCGGTGTTCTAGCTCTAGATAACGGTACGTTCATCATTCCGATGTTGATGGACCCATTGTTAGCACCTCCGTTTGTTTGGTTTCCAGCCATGAGGATATTCTTATTTGAAATGATTAATATTTTAATTCTCGACTTCCCACAGACGGCGCCAAATGTCGTCGAGTGAATTTTGCAACACCAATTTTATATGATATTATTAATAACAGAACAAGTGCGAGTATTCAACCTAGAGTGACGAGTACTCAAACTGGGAATGAGAAATGATTAATAGAAAATTAGAAATAACAATGAGACAAAGGATTATAGTGGTTCAGTCAGATCACGGTCTGCTTAGTCCACTGTAGCAAGAGTTTCGTTGGTGCCATTTCACGGTGGACCACCCCTTTATATACAAAGCAAGTGTCCGATCAGTTATACAAGGATTGCATTCATTGTCAATCCGTTTTTACACATTGAATTACAATAATTAAACTAAACAACTTTAACATTAATAAATGAACGACAATTACTAAGTTCATCAACGTATGCGTCTTCCGAATCTGCGAGTTGACTGTTCATATTCCGATGTTAAACTCCCAGGTTCATCATTATGTTTAGGATGTCTGCGTCCTTAGATAGTCGCCTTTTGTGGACATCGCATGACGAGCTGATAGAACCTAGACATGAGAGTCTATATTGGTTTATCAAGGCTGCAGGGTTCTTAGGACCAACTCGCATTTATAGAAAGTCGGTCTCTTGGTTTATACACGGACATGGGGAGGATACTCGCACATAATTCGATATATGCGAGCTACTCTCTTCTCTCGAATGCGATCAGCCTTTGGTCATGCTCGCTACCTCTCGCTGATTCTATCTTAAGCGAGGTTTGAAACTTTGAGGAGTCCCTCATGGACATCTCAGCTTTCATTGGAAATCTGAGTATACTTGTCCTCTAAATAGGGGTCTGGTCTCGAGTTTCTAGGTGAGAGAAATCTCACTATAACACATAGTACATTCAGATATTTATAGACCACTGAATGTCAAAGCTAGAGGTGGTTATGAGTACTTTGTCACTTTAATTGACGATTACTCTAGATATGGTCACATTTACCTTATGCATAGGAAATCTGAAACGTATGAAAAGTTTCAGGAATTTCTAGCATTGGCTCAAAACCAATTGGCTAAAACCTTAAAGATCTTGTGAACTGATAGGGGTGGAGAATATGTGGATATGATGTTCAAAGATCATTTAACTGAACTTGGCATTGAATCCCAATTAACTGCCCCAGTACTCCACAACAAAATGGAGTTGTAGAAAGAAGAAATCGCACGCTTTTGGAAATGGTTAGGTCCATGCTTAGCTACTCAACTCTACCCACGTCCTTCTGGGGATATGTAATTCAGATGGCGACCGACATTTTAAATGTTGTTCCATCTAAATCAGTCCCTAAGACACCTTTAGAATTATGGAATGGTCGTATACCTAGTTTACGCCATTACAGAATCTGGGGGTGCCCTGCCCATGTCTTAAGAAAGAAAGATGGCAAACTTGAAAAGCGAACTGAGGTTTTCATGTTTGTTGGAAATTCTAAAGAGAGTAGGGGTGGACTATTTTATAGTCGCAAGGATGATAAAGGGTTGGTTTCCACAAACACCACTTTCCTTGAAGATGACTATATTAAGAATTTCAAATCACAAAGTAAAGTAGTATTGGAGGAGATGCTTTTAGATACAACACCTTCTAATGTTCCAACCTTTTATACTCAAGTAGAGGATAATCCCACTTCCTCGGTTAAACCTTTGTAAGTTAATACAACCGAGAAATCTACCACTGATGTTCCTGTTCAGAAGGTCACTGCTCCTCGTCGTAGTGGGAGGGTTTCTACTAAACCATCTCGTTATGGCTTGGATGGTGAAATCAATATGGTCGTTGGTGACAGTATTGATGATGACCCATTAACCTATAAACAGGCAATGACAAGTCTAGAACAGAAATAATGGTTAGCCGACATGGATTTAGAAATGGATTCCATGAAAAAGAACAAAGTCTGGGAATATGTAGACGCACCCGATGACTGTTGTCCAATCAGATGTAAGTGGGTCTACAAGAAGAAAAGAGGTGCTGGAGGCGAAGTAGAAACTTTTAAAGCTAGACTGGTTGCCAAGGGTTACACCCAAAGAGAAGGCGTGGACTATGAGGAAACTTTTAGTCCGGACACCATGCTCAAATCCATCTGAATTCTTCTATCCATAGCTGCCGCCTTCGATTATGAAATCTAGCAAATGGATGTCAAGACAGCCTTCCTTAACGGAATTCTTGAAGAAACCATCTATATGGAGCAACCAGAAGGCTATGTTCTTCCAGGGCAAGAAAAGAAAGTTTACAAACTCAATAGGTCCATTTATGGAATTAAGCAAGCTTCTCCCTCCTGGAACAAAAGGTTTGATGAAATCATCAAGACCTACGGCTTCCTTGAGAATGAAGATGAACCTTATGTTTACCAACTCAAGGAAAACCAAGTGGTAGTCTTCTTGGTCCTTTATGTTGATGACATTTTTATAATTGGTAACAATATCAAGAAAATGACTGACATCAAGGAATGGCTTGACACTCAATTCGAAATGAAAGATTTGGGTGAAGCTGCATATGTTCTCGGTATTCAGATTATCAGAAACTGGAAGAACAGATCCCCTGCTCTCTCTCAAATAACTTACATAGATAAATTTTTAGAGAGATTCTCAATGACCAACACCAAAGGGGAAACAATGCCTTCTAGATTTGGTATCCGTCTATCTAAGAAACAGTGTCCCACTGATCCTCAAGAGATAGAGGACACGAGAAGGGTTCCTTATGCTTCAACAGTTGGGAGTCTAATGTATGCAATGCTATGCACTAGACCTGACATCTGTTATGCAGTAGGAATTGTGAGAAGGTATCAGACGAATCTAGGACAGGAACATTGGAATGCTGTTAAGCATATCTTGAAGTACTTGAAAAGTACAAGGCAATTCGTGTTAATCTACAAGGGTGGTGCTTTAAATCCCGTAGGCTATACCGATTCAGATTTCCAGGCATGTCTTGATGACAGGAAATCTACATCTGGGATGGTGTTTACTCTTGGTGGTGGAGCAGTGGTTTCGAGAAGTGCTAAACAAACCGCAATTTTAGACTCTACCATGGAGGCAGAATACATAGCTGCTGCAGAGGCTGCTAAAGAACTTGTCTGGCTTAGAAAGTTCTTCACAGGACTCGGTGTTGTTCCTGGAATGGAAAAACCACTTGTTTTGCTTTGTGATAACACTGGAGCCATAGCCAACAGTAAAGAGCCTCGAAGCCACAAGAGAAGCAAACATATAGAAAGGAAATACCATATCATCAAAGAGTATGTGGCAAGAGGGGATGCACTGGTGGAGAAAGTGGACACAGAGGACAACCTAGCTGATCCATTCACCAAAGTTTTGGTGGGAACTACATTTGAAAAGCACTGTCAGAATCTAAGATTAATTGAAATGTACTGATTGTTTTATATTAGTTCAAGTGGGAGTTTGTTGGGCTTTATGCCCTAAATAAAACTCTATTTCAATGTAATCTCTATCACTTAAATATCAATAATGAGACAGAAGTATTTTCATCACTTATTTAATGTGTCATTTGGTTCATGTTATCAATTATATGTTTATTTGATTTATAAATGCATCCAAACCCTTATCACATTTATGTTCTTTTTTATTGTATCGTCACCACAGTGGAAAGTAATCAAGATTGTGTGATTAAATATATATTCCTAGATTTATCAGTACACTAGGTTTAACTGATATGATAATCTACAACATAGTTTACTTGCACCTTGGATAAGTGCTATGTTATTTTACAGGGCATTGGTTAAAGTAAAGCTTGGGTTGGATGCATGGAGTATGCATTGGAAGGGACCGATATTGAAATTTGAATCAGATATGATAAATTTACCGTAATATCTATTAAATCAATATCACCTAGTTGATCCTAGATCAAATGATCTTAATCCTGACATGGTTAGGTTCGATGTCAAGAGTATTATACATGTTCTTTGATTTGTTAGTTAAGCCTACTTTTTGGTCAGGGTGATACGTACATTTTGGGAACATGGTAGTGCAATTGAGTGGGAGCGCTAAACATAGATATGGAATCTATAGCTTTTATTAGGACATAGAAGTGAAATGATGATTTCCTTCGAGCTTGGCTAAACAGAGATAAATGGTTGAGTACTCATTTCAGTGATTATGTTAGTTCACTGAAATATCATTTATAGGTGGCTAAGTGTTTTAAGGATAAAATACATTGAAGGGTGTAATGGTAAATTAATCCATATACAATGTAAATAATCTATAGGGGATCATTGATTATTGGGATTATAGCAATGGATAACTAATAGCGTGTCTATATCGTGGAACATATAGAGCGTTCTATATAACTGAGAGTGTAATTCCAAGTTCTATGGTGGATGCAACAAGGAATTAATAAGTGAGTGAATTTACTTGGTAAATTCTAGAGTTGCTTATTGGAAGCTCAGATATATAGGTCAATGGTCCCCATACTAGTTGAGACAATACTACTTGTAAGACTCAGTTAATTGATTTTGATTAATCAATTATAATTCTAAAATTAGACTATGTATAGTTTATGAATTTTCACTAAGTTAGGGCTTAATTGTGAAAAAAGAGTTTCTAGGGTTTATTTATTAATTAAGAGGCTTTGTTAAGTCTAATTAATAAATATATTAAATGAAAATCTTATTTAATAATTATTTTTTAGTTATTAAATAATTAGAGTTGGCATTTAAATGGTTAAATTTAAAAATTGACATTTTTTAGAAAATAAGATGGAAAATGAGAAAATGGCAAAATTGCAAAGTGGGGCCAATAACAATCCATGGCCGGCCACACTATTGTAATTTACCATTTATTTTTCTATTATTTTAATGTTAATTAAATCTAACCTAACCCTAAGTGGTTTCCTATAAATAGGTAGTGATGGCTTAAGGGAAAAGATGATGCATCTCATTCCTTCTGTAAAATTTTTGAGCCTCTCTTCCTATACCTAGTCGAAACCTCTCTCTCTCTCTCTTCCTCTCTTCAAAACTGAACCCTATAGTGAAAGAGTGAGTGCCCACACACATCAAGTGGTACTCAATCATAGTGTGTAAGGCTGTGAAGAATCCAGTTTCAAGAGAAGGAGATTCAGACTTAGACCTTGGTGATACTCTTTTACAAAAATGATATAAGGGTTAGAGATCTGAGTGGAAGGAGACATTATATTCTGCTGCAACCACTGTAAGGTTTCAGATACTTTATATGTGTTTATTTCATATCGTTTTAGAAGTTCATATTTAGGATGTTAATAACATACGTGTTAGTAAATCTAGATCCTGGTAAAATAATTCCAAGACGTAATCCCCATGAAAACGACAAAATTTTGTCATATCTTTCTTGCTGACATCTTTTTTCATGGGTGAAGGCTTCTTGTAAGGGGCTAATGACTGAGTAGCCATGTAAATACTTTCTATATCTTCCATCAGGACAGTAAATGCGGTATACTTGGCAGTATTCTTCCGAGGAGCTTGTTCGGTCTTGCCAGTGAACTTTCCCTTTTTTCCATTCCCTTGCCTATTATTGTTGTTGGACCATTTACCACTTGAGCTTGAATTGCTTGGGTAATGGGGGAGTTGGACGGATGTCCCAGTAGAAGGAACTTTTGGTCGGCTAGGTTTTTGCTCACCTTCTGCTCGTTGGATGGCTTCTTCAAGCTTAATAAATCCTTCTGCGCGGTCAAGAAAGTTAGTCATCGAGTCTACTGGTTCGTTCTTCCTTATGTCCTTCCAAAGTTCGCCAAGGACTTCAATGCCCCCCAATATCGTGGACAACTTTCCTTCTTCGGGAACCCGTGCAACTTTAGTCGCCCCCATCATGAATCTGCTAATGTAGGCTCGGAGAGGCTCCCCTGGTCTTTGCTTTACTTTGACCAGATCTCCTAGGTGCAACGAAAGTTAGCGAGAGGAGGAGAATTGTGCATGGAACTCCGTGGAGAAAGCCTTCCACGAGTTGAACAATCTGGGCGCCAACTTGAAATACCATTGTTGAGCGGCTTTTAAGAGGGTGGCAGGGAAAACTCTGCAACATACATCTCCTCGTACTCCTTGCAGATCCATTTGCATCTTGAAATACTTGAGGTGGGATAAGGGATCTTCCTTTCCAGTATACATCTTCCATTTTGTCATCTTGAACTTGTGGGGCAATTCCAGGATATTAATTTTGGGGGAGAAAGGGATTCCACGTGCTCGGTCCAACTCGAGATCGTTGTTCCTCTAACCGGCCAGGCCTTGGAACATATTTTTTAGTTCGTCCAACTGTGCCTGCACGGCTGGACTAACCTGTTCGGCCTCTTGGTCGACCTGAGTCGCGTCAGCATCTCTTTAAGCAGGATTTTGAGCGTAGGTTCTGGGCCGCACGATTGGTGCATCAAGCTGGTCGTCCAATCCTCTACTCCCGTTCAGATCATTTCTGAGATCATGAGACCCAATATTTCAAATACAGAAACACCTGGCTGCCTTAGTGACTGATTGGTTTGGTCAATTTGCTATTCGAAACCATTAACTGGGTTGGGATTATTGGGTATGACTTCTACTGATGAATTACTAGACAAGGTCTGCCCGCCTACCACTTGGCCCACAAGAGGAATCTGTGACCGGGGATTGGGTGGCTGACCATTTATAGTCTGAGAGGTGCTCATCGCTGGATCTTCCTTTGTTTCGCCCAAGGGGATGACAGTTACAAGTTGTTGTTCGGCGGCCTGATAGGCTTTTCGTATAAACACAGTGACCTGTCGGGTTCGGTCGTCAATGGCTGCTTGTTGAGCCCTTAACGTTTCCATCTCCTTGTCCCTCCATTCAGCGAACATACGCCTCTGCTCTTCAAATATGAGATTTACTGCGGCGCGGAGTTCCTCCTGATCATGATGCAAGGTGTTGGTATGACCCTGCATGACTCCAAGAGCAGCGCGGAGGTTCCAGATTTTAGTGTCTTCTCTAATGGTCGTTTGAACATTGGTAGCGGGCGGAACGACTGTGTTATGAATGCCCTAGTTGGCTGCAGAACTGGTATTCCCAGTCTCTTGCACACCAGGTGCGATTTCACTCACAAGAGTCGCCACACCGTGACCCGCAGTTGATGGTTGTCTGAAATTTATGGTTGGCGGAATCCTCGTGTTCCCTGGATTCTGTCGTGTAGGATCCACGGTCTGTGGATTCTGCGGATCAGCCACGCATCTACGAGTCTGTACCACCATCGTACATGTGATTAGATTTGAGAACGATCTTGAGTTCAGCTCTCAATGAAAGCACCAAAATGTTGACCTCACTTTTAGCCAACGACAATGAGTCTAATTTCTAAGCGACAAGTAGTATAATACGAGTGTAATATAATAAAGCAAAGTAAGACATAAGAATTTTATAGAGATTCTGCCCCGAGCAGTTCGGTAATAGTCTAATCCTCGTAGTTTGTATTGACTTAAGAGCAAGGAGAATAGTTCCTTTTCTTAGAGCTCTTACAATAGTATCTCTAAATATGAATTCTTAGATAGAATGTTTTCAACCCTTTGCCCATATATGAATCACTATTTATAGGGCTATAAGCTTGGGAGGGAAGTATTTCTCTTCTGGTTACAATTGATATAAGTAGAAAGATTGCATAGTAAATACAGAATATACTAATTGTGGGATTCAAACAGCTTGTCATATCTCTGTGATCTGATCCCAAAGTTATAGGGATTTTTTTGATGACTCATAATGCGAAAGCTGAATTTGCTAAGTGTTGGCGTGCTGCGCGAATTGCTCGCTGCCCTGCTTATTGGACTTCGTCCGAGCGAATGTATGTTGTGCCATGTTCGGCATATCTCTTGCGCGCATATACATAAGGTTGATTCAACGTGTCATCATCGTATGATGCCACGTTAGAGTGCAAAAATTAGGATAACAATTTATTAAGTTAATCATATTTTCATTGTACATTGCTTAGTATGTATATTTTGTTACTGGTTACTTTTTAATTTTTAGTCTACATGTTCTGTATATAACAACATATATATATGTACAAAAGGTACTCTTTTATAATTACAACACTTTTATGTAACAAGTATGTGCGTACAACTAATATATATATCATGTTATCGAAATGTAATTATAAACATTTTTGTTTATTAATGTATATTTTTAATTTAAATAAAATAATTTATGTTTTTAAAAGAAAGTTTTTTTTTTGTTTTGTGGAATTTTTATGGTTAATTATTTTTAAATTTTAGGCGTTATAACTTTTATACTAATGTAAATAAGATTTTACATATTAATGATTACTTTTTGTATATTTATTATATATATTAATAAAACACCAAAAAAAAAAAAATCAAATCAAATCAAATCACATTATTAAATGATAATAATAATAATAATAATAATGGCAAAGAAACAAAAAGTTTAGGTTGGATAATGTATAGTATAATAAACTTGTCGGTTTGAAGAAAATTATTTTGTATGAGTAATATTAATATGACTAGTAAAATATTCACACACATATGGATATGCTATCTCTTTTCAACTAATTATATATTTATTAAAAATAAGGTATCCGATTGAATGGATTATAATTAAATGTTCAGGATACAATTAATTAAGGAGGTAAGGGTCACACAATTAATTAAGATCCCCAATCCAAACATCTTCTTATAGCTAAGCCTAAGGTAAATTTAGCTAAATTGTGGGAATTGGCCGGAAAGTGAAAAAGAGAACAATTTATATCACAATCTATTTAGCAAAATTTACAGAATTCGGGTTGTCACCATGTGTCTAGACTGATTGGGCTTCCATGTTATAATACCTTACAAAATTACAAGGTTTCCATATGGTAAAGCTAATTATTTTGTTTCTTATAATACAGGTATGTGAGGCATCAACATTCATCTCCAACACCATTAAAAATTTATTCTTGGTTTATATTTATAATTTTTACATGCAAAATCTTTACTCATGATTTTCATAGCTAGCGTAATATGCACCAAAAAACAGACCATTAACTGTCCCAACGGTCTCATTCAATATAGGGTCAATTTCCACGACGCTTATCTCATCGAGTATCATTAATGTGATTGACTTTAGAATTATATTAATTAATTAAACATTAACAATCTCACAAAAAGCAAATTGTCGATTATTTGTTGCTGAAAATAAATATGTGTGTCCCACACCGTTAATTTAAATATTAATTAATAAAACAAAAAAAAAAAAAACAAATTCTCAAAAGAAAAAGTTAAAATCATCTCCATTATATTCTCGCTCGATCGATACAAGAATTTAATTACAAAGGAAAAAGAAAAAGGTTAATTAATTGATTATTATCCGAAGAAGATAGTGGCCAGCGGGCAAGTATGTTGACCTCTTATATCCAAGATATGATGACTAAACTTATATAATTATAGCTAATAACTTTCTTAATTATTAGCTATACACATATAAATATAGAGATTTTGACTACCAAAAAGAAGAAAAAATGATCACATGTGGGCGGTCTCGTGTAATTTTACCATGGGCATGCACCGTCAGTTTCAGATATACTGAGAAGCTCTTCTAAGTAGTCCGCTCCTAAATCCTCCAACACCACCACATTCTCCTCAAACGACGTCGTTTCGTTATAAACGACACAATTATTATTAGTAGTAATAATCTTGTTTTGTTTGTGAATAATCTGCTTATTAGTCTTCTTAGAAGTTTTTCTCTTGAGAGAATGCCTCTTTTTCAGGGCCAACACCGGAGAACAACCTTCTTCGTTTCTATACTTCATATCCCTAAGTGACTGGCACACCTTCTCCGCCGGAAAATTGAGAACAGCCAGCGATCCTCGCATTGCGAATGCAGCTTGGTCGTAAGCCAAGGCGGCAGCCTCAGCCGTGTCGAAGGTCCCAAGCCAAACCCTGACGCCGTTTCTCGTCGAGTCTCTTATCTCCGCCGCGTATTTTCCCCACGGTCGCTTCCTCACTCCTCGGTAAGAGATCTCTTCTTGATATAATAGTACTTCCTGGTCTGATGATTTCGATGAATTTACCTCTTCGTGATCGAGTTTGTTATTGGAGGCCGTAGTAGTACTAGTCGTAGTTGTGGTTGTGCTCGATAAATTTGATTCGGCCAAAACGCCGTAGAGAAGCATTTCTTCTGTGTCGTTTTCGTTGAAAGGAAGGGGAACTTGGTTGTCGTTCATCATCAACAAGCTGTCCCATGACATAGATTCAAGATTAGATGAGTATAAGTTGAAGCTAGAATAATCACACTCTGAATTTGGATATGGGACGAACGAGGTGGAATAATATGGATCCATGTACAAATAGTGTACTATGTATAGTTTTGAAGTTGTAGATAAATATATGTAATGTTTTTATTTTATTTTTTTTTGATAATTGGTTGGTTGAGTGGTTGTGTTTTTGGTCATATGAGATAATAACTTAAATGTCTTCGAGAATCGAGATATATATATAGTACATACTATAGAGAGGTGTAATAGCTAGAGAGGCTAACCCCACACATGATTTTATAACACTGAAAAATATGATAACATTTTAATATAAACGGAGAGAGAGAGTTGGAAACAAATTTGGGTCGTTAATGGGTTTTTATGGGCCCAGGGGACCAAACTCATAGATTGTTGGCACGTGAGTCAAAAAAAGAGAAAGTCGTTCGTGGGTATAGGCGGCCAGGTCTACATGAAAATTGAAATTCAAACTCGTGACATCAGCGTGATGACGTAAAATAATTTTTATAAATTTAAAAAATCCTAATCCTATAATAGAGCTAAATAATAACAATTTAATGATAAAATATAGGACAGTGCCTGATCCACTTGGTGTTGGTGGCCGTGTTCACTACTTACTTCTTACTTACACTGCTGTTGTGTCTCGTCTTTGTCGCAAAACGTCACCGTCTCGGCCGTCTCTATGTGGACCCATTTGGCAGGAGAGAATAGAAGATTAGCAATAGCAACTAGAAGAAAGAAGGGGATATTAGGAATATAATGGGAATAGAAGAAGCTGCAAATTTATATAATAATTAATAATTTTATTTTATGATTAAAAGAAAAATATTTATTCATGATTCTTCCTAAGGACCAATTGTTTGTCGGTATATTTAATACATACATAGCCCTATATTGCATTCTATTTTATTTAGTTGTAAGCCAATAATTTTGATGTGAGGTATTTATCGTTTGTGATATATAATGTCCATAAGAGCATCAACAATGGTGCAATTTTTATTATTGTTTAAGTAAACTCTGCTACAATTACTTCACAAATCTCTCCACCTTTCTCCTCCACATCACTCTCCCTCGACCCCACCCTTCACAAGCAATTTCTAATACCAACCTTATTAAACTTGCCCTAACAAACAATACATAATTTAATTATCAATCACTGTGAGGTGATTGGTATTAAAAGATAATATAGAATTGAGAAAAAAAATAAGAGAAGATAGAAAATAAAGAGAATAACATAGTGTCGTACAATGGAATATAATCATGATTATATGTTCAAAAGTTTAATTTCTATAATTTATCAGTTTACTGAATTTAGACTGGCATGATATTCAACGATAAGGTATGCTTACACATTGGATAAGTGCTATGTCATTTTCAGGGCATTGGCAAAGTTTACCAGTATCGGATGTATGGAGTATACATTGGAAGGGATCGATATTGAACTTGGATAAGATATCATAAACTTACCGTTATATCTTTCTAAGTCAATACCAATAGTTGATCTTAGGTCTATGGAATGATTTATCACTTTGTATATTTTTGATTGCTTATATGAATAGTTAGATCTTCTATTCATACACTAGGTTTAAGTACTTTTTTCAAGACACCTTGATGTCTCGTTTAATACTTTCTTATATAATGCGAGTCGTTAGTATTCAGCTTCAAATGTGAGTTATGAGTTATATCTCATTTATAACTTTTGATTTTCCTTTCTCGTTAGACAGCATTTTAATCAAAAAGTTATTCATGATAGTTTGATCCTCCTTTCTCGTCAGAAAGGTTTGATCAAGAACTTTAAAAATTTTCAAAAACTTTTAAAGTGGTGGGTTTGCACTATATCATGTATTTCTAGATAAATTCCGGTTAATCATACACATATGCCCCTTAAGTAATTTTAAAGAATAACAATTTGTAATTACTTGAAAAAAGAAATGATAACTTTATTCATAACTGAAGTTTAAAATATTACATCAGAAATGTGAGTTACAATCATTAATTTACTGGTAGTAGGGTCGTAAATATTTCATGTTCCAGTAGTTCTTTATCAGCGAGCCATTTAGCCGAGCCAATTTGTAAACCCCGGTTCCTAATATCGCTTCAATCACATACGGACCCTCCCAGTTCGGGTTGAATACTCCTACAGATGCGTCTCTCATATTTGCAAATACTCGCCATAGCACCAAGGCTCCAATATTGAATAGCCTCTTTTTGACCCTTTTGTTGAAGTATCTTGTTACTCGGTGTTGATACGCTGCATTAGTAACTTGCGACTTAGTATGATTTTCATCAAGCAGATCCAAGGACAGTTTTAAGAGCTCTTGGTTTTCTTCTTGATCATAAAACTCTCGTCTATCAGTCGAGATGTTTACTTCCATAGGTTACATTGCTTCCGAGCCAAATGCTAGCGAGAATGGAGTATGTCCTGTTGCTGTCTTTTCAGTAGTTTTGTGAGCCCAAAGTACTTGAGGTAGTTCATCGACCCATCTACCTTTGGTAGCATCTAACTTCTTCTTGATAGTATCCTTCAAGGTTTTGTTAACAACTTCCACTTGTCCATTCGCTTGAGGTTTGGATACTGACGAGAAGCTCTTAATTATTTTGTTCCTCTCGAAGAACTCGGTGAATAAGTCACCATCGAACTGAGTTTCGTTATTGAACACTATCTTCATTGGAATTCCAAACCTGCAAACAATGTTTTTGACAACAAAGTCAAGAACTTTCTTGGAAGTTATGGAGACAAGAGGTTCAGCCTCGGTCCATTTAGTGAAGAAATCAATTGTTACCACTGCGTACTTGGCTCTCCCTCACCCTGTGGGAAGTGCCCAAATCAGATCAATCCCCCATATAGAAAATGGGTAAGGCGAGGTCATCATCCTCAGTTCCGTTGGTGGTACGAGAGATATATGTGAAAATCTCTGACACTTATCACATTTTTTGAAAAACTCTTGGGTGTCCTTGTTGATTGTTGGCCAGTAATATCCTTGTCTAATGATATTTTTTAATAGACTCTACCAACCTGCATGATCCCCACAAAAGCCTTCATGAATTTCTCTGATAATCTCGTTCGCTTCTGTAGGAAGTACACACTGAAGTAGAGGCATTGAATAACCTCTTCTATATAGTTTGCCTTCAACTATTGTGTAGCGAGACACTGAATACAAGAGTTTTTGCGCCTCGTTTTTTTCAGTTGGAAGTTTTCCGTCGAGTAAATAATTGATCATAGGAGTCATCCATGTAGGTGAGATATCTATCATCTCGATGTCTTCCTTTTCACGTATACTTGGCTCGTTTAGCATCTCCACTGAAATCAAGATTAGTTCATCCAAATCGTTATGTGAGGCCAGTTTTGCTAAGGCGTCAGCATTAAAGTTCTATTCTCTTCGGATTTGTTTGATTTTAAAATAATCAAATCATTCCAAGTTCTTCAGAATACTTAGCCATTTTTCAGGCCCTTAGCCTGGTATTCCACGAGAACCTGATTTACAATCAGTTGCAAATCACTATGACATATGAGATTCTTGACCTTTAACGCTTTGGCTATCCTCAAACCAGCGATCAAGGCTTCAGACTCAGCCTCGTTGTTTGATGCATCAAATTGAAACCTCAAAGAATAATGAAACATAAAGCCCTCTGGAGAAATTAATATCACCCCTGCACACGAGCCCTGCTCGTTGGATGCACCATCTACGAATAACTTCCAAGTGTCTGCGTCTCGCTGAATAAGTAGATTTTCTTCTGGAGTTATTCCTGTTGGGTTTTATGCCCTAAATAAAACTCATTTCAATATAATGAGATTTACTTATTAATATAGATCAGAAATAACATTTAATGTTGCATGGTTCACATGATTTATTTCATGATTATATGTACATAATGTATAAATTCATCTGAAACCCTTTTCACATACTTGATCCTGTTTATTGTGCCGTCAACACATTGGAAAGTAAACATGACTATGTGAATAAAGTTTCCTAGATTTATCAGACACAGGGTTTTACTGATATGATAATCTACAACAGAGTTTACTTGCATTTGGAGAAGTGTTATGCTCTTTCCAGAACATTGGTTAAAGTAAAGCTCAGGTTGGATGCATGGAGTATGCATCGGAAGGGACCGATATTGAACTTTGACTTAGATTTAATTAAACTTACCGTAAAATCTATTCAAGTCAATATCGCCTAGTTGATCCTAGATCAAATGATCTTAATCCTGTTATGATTAGGCTCAATCTTGAAAGGCTATTCGTGTTCCTTGAATTGTTAGTTAAGCCTACCTTTTGGTCAGGGTGATACGTACTTTTTGGGAACATGGTAGTGCAATTGAGTGGGAGCGCTAACATAAACATGGAATCTATAGCTTCTATCTGGCGAATAGTAAGCAAAGGATGATCTCCTTCGAGCTTGACCAAACGAACATAAATGGTAGAGTACTCATTTCACATAAGCTGAAATATCATTTATACAGGGTCAAGTGTTTTAAGGAATAAATACATTGTAGGGTGTAACGGTAATTTAATCCCTTTACAGTGTAGATCATTCATATAGAGGATTATTGATCACATTAGGATTATAACAATGGATAACTAATGATGTGTCTATATGGTGGAACATATAGAGCATTCTATATACTGAGAGTGCAATTCTAAGTTCTATGCGTGGATTCAACGAAGAATTAATAAGTTAGTGAATTTTAGTGCTAAATTCTTGATCTACTTATTGGAAGCTCGGTTATATAGACCCATGGTCCCCCCACTAGTTGAGATAATATTGCTTGTAAGACTCATGTAATTGGTTTTGATTAATCAATTATAATTCACGAATTAGACTATGTCTATTTGTGAATTTTTCACTAAGTAAGGGCGAAATTGTAAAGAAAGAGTTTATAGGGGCATATTTGTTAATTATGATACTTTGTATGGTTCAATTAATAAATATGATAAATGACAATATTATTTAATAATTATTTATAGTTATTAAATAGTTAGAATTGACATTTAAATGATTGAATTAGGAAATTGGCATTTTTGAGAAAATCAGATACAAAAGGTGTTAAAATTGCAAAATTGCAAAGCCCAAGGCCCAATCCATTAAAGGCATGGCCGGCCACCTATTGTAGCATTTTAAATTGATTTTTTCATTATTTTAATGCCATATAATTCAAATCTAACCCTAGTGGAATGCTATAAATAGATAGTGAAGGCTTCAGGAAAAACACACTTTTCTTCAGACTTTCTGAATCAGAAAAAACTGAGCCTTCTCTCTCCCTATCTTTAGCTGACCACTCTCTCTCTTCTTCCTTAGAATTTCGAAATCCTTACTGTATGAGTAGTGCCCACACACATCAAGTGATACCTCAATCATAGTGAGGAAGATCGTGAAGAAAGATCATCAGCAAAGGAGATTCAACATCAAAGATTCAGAGTAAGAGATCCAGGTTCAGATATTGATAATGCTCTGCTACAGAAAGGAATCAAGGGCTAGATATCTGAACGGAAGGAGTCATTATATTCCGCTGCACCCAATGTAAGGTTTCCTAAACTTTATATGTGTTTAATTTATCGTTTTAGAAAGTTCATATTTAGGATGTTAATAAACATACTTGTGAGTAGATCTAAGATCCTGGTAAAATAAATTCCAACAACTGGCCTCAGAGCCATGGTAATTGATTTACTTACAAGAAATTTGGACTTTAAAACGATTCTTTGTATGTTCTTTGGATGGTATCATGTTGTATTGAGTGTTATTTGATGATTGATTGATGTTTGTGAAATTTTCGTGAAAAATAATTGCGATTTTATCTCTGAAATTATTTTTATTGGATAGTATGGAAAAAATTAAGCAAGTTAGCCTTTTACAGAACTTAATTTGGATTTTATTTGAATTAGTTATGATTTTTTGAAGATTTGAAAAAATTGGGGCTGTGCTGATTTTTTCCTGCGATCGCAAATCTGTCCGTACAGTTTCGAAATTTTTTGTTTTTCTTTAATTTTTCATGCTTTTTCATGGAATTAACTTCCAATTTTTTGTATAGTTTTGTATTTATACTATTACTATTCCTAATTCAATTCTAATTATCATTTTGAATTAATTTAATATTTTTAAATTTAATTCAAGATATTAGTGTAATTTGAATTTGAATAGAATTAGTATCTATCTTCTTGCTTAAAAATCTATCTTATTTTTAAATTTGATTATATCTTATTTTTTTTAAATTTAAGGTCAGATTTTATAAGATATTTATAAAATCTTTTAAGATATTTTTAAGATATCTTATCTTTTAAGATATTTTTAATTATATCTTATCTTTTAAGATTTTTTTTAAAATTAAATCTTTTTAGATATTTTGACCTTATTTAAATTTAAAATAAGATATTTATAATCATGTAATTTTAAATAGATATAAGATATTTTGCTAATTTTTTAAATTTTGTTATTTTATTTATTTAAATTACATTTAAAATTTGAAAAAGATATTTATTTATCTTTTCTAATTTTTTATTTAATTTTTATTTATAAAATAACATTTTTTTGAAATGATATTTAGGTTGGTTGAAACCTAATTTTTCAAAAATTGTAGGTTTAATTTTAAATTTTTATTTAAAATTTCGAATTTTTTCAAATTTTTTAAAAATTTTCGAATTTTTTTTTATTTAATTAATTATTTTCGAAATTAAATATTTAATTTAAAATTAAATAAATCCTACATCCAACTATCCAACTAACCTTGTTGCAGGAGTATGTGTTTTAGCTTGTTTGTAAGTTTTCAAAACCTATTATTACTTGATTGCAAATAGCCATGGTTACTTTTTGCCAGATCTAATGATCTGATGGCTCCCTTGGTCAAGATAATAATTTGTAACAGGTATATTTACAATATTCTTTCATCTGTGTATGACCTAGCAACATGATAGGACCCATCCAAAGTGTGCCTGTGTGAGCCTATGTGTTTAATTTTATTATAGATGCGTATAGGTTAATGTTGCTAAAATAAATTATCATAGTTATTGATAGAATTTATTTAGGCCCATTTAGTTTTTGGGCCTATTCAATTAATAACAGTTGTTCTTATTAAGGTTAAATTCCTCTCTTTTGGGCCTTGTGTGAGAGTTGGGAGCCATAGAAGTGGGTACGACATACTGAACCCAGCACCCCCTCACACAAACCACCCCAATTGTGAAGGCCCATTTGCCTGATTTGTATGACTGTACTAGGTTAATTACACTAGTTTAACCTAATTAAAATTGATTAGCAACATAATTAATTTCATTTATTTTGAAATTAATTTAGAAAATCATAGTTTAAAGAATTTTATATTCTAAGCTAAACTATATGTATTTTCTTGTATTTAATTAAATATAGAATTATAACCATCTAGATTCTTTCTGGAACTTAATTTAAATTTTTCATTAAATATTCTTATTTAAGTTAATATTTAGTTATCTACAACTAACCAACTTAAATCTGAATATCTTTTGAATTTCAAATTTCAAAATTAAGTTGAGGAATTTTAGGCATTGGTTATTAAGATTCTTTAGATATTTTTTTTAAGTTAATATCTTTTTGAATATTAACTTAAAATGGAATATTTTCAAATTAAGTGGTTACAACTTAATTTTTGATATTTAATTAAATTTAAATTTGAAAATATTTAAGTTCTAGATTTTTTCTAATACAACTTAAATTAGATATTTTTTCAAATTTTGTGGAAAAGATACTTAGTCAAATAAGATATTTTCTAGATAGTTATTTCTAGACTACTTATTATTTCTAATAATTAAATAGGAAAATATTATACATTGTGAAATTAATTATTTATATAATTAATTTTGGTACAATTTATTTTAAGTATATTTTTTCTAGTATTAAACTAGAGATTAATAATTAAGCCTTCTCTACACTTAATTATTTATTTCTTGAATTTAATACATTTAATTAATTTGAAAAATTAAATATCTAAGTTGATTTTTATCATCATACTTAAATATTTCTTTTTCATGACATTTAATTAAATAGAAAATTATTTTTAGTTGAAATTTATTTTTTCAACTAAATTTAAATAATTTTCAAAAATATATTTTTTCTTTATTTTATTAATCAATTTTCGAAATTGCATTTCTTAAATGCTGGAATTTCGAATTTTATTTGAAAAATAGATTAAGTTGTAAATTAATTAATTATTTTAATTAATTTTGGACCAACTTAAATCAATGATTTTTTCATTAATTGATTAATTTAAAAATAATTGAATTAAAGTATATTATTAGAAATAGAATTAATTAGTCAAAGGAAAATCTTGATAGATGATATTTTTGCTTGAAGTATTTTTCTAGTGTATTTAATTAAATAGAAAATTAATATTTAAGTTGATTTTCATCATCATACTTAAATATTTGAATTTTTCTTATATCTATTTAATTAAATAGGAAAATTATATTTTTTGTTGTAAATTAATTTTATTAATTAATTTTGGGCCAACATTAAATTTGAATAATTTTTCCAGGATTAATTTTTTATTTTAACATGCATTTTCGAAAATTGTATTCTTAAATACTTAAATTTTTCGAAATGCAATATATATTTATAGAAAATTAAATTTGAGTTGTAAATTAATTTATATTAATTTTGTAACAACTTAAATTGAATATTTTTCTAAATATTTATTGGAAATTATTACTAAGATGGAAATAATTCATGTTATTTTTATATCCATCTAAGTAAAATTTATAAATATTAAATTAAAATTTATATTTAGAATTTTTCATTCTAAATTGGAAATTTTAAATAAATATATATTTAAAATAAATAAATTAAATAAAGAGAATCAAAGAAAATACAACTCACTTTAAATAATGAGCTTGATTATTATTAAGATATTCGATCTCCATTGTTGGTCTTACAAAAGTTAAATGTTTTCAATATAACCTCGAGACGCTAGACTTCGTCCCCCTATGGATGGTTATTCGTTGAACGCATTTAACACCGTAAGATTTCATTTGAGAAGTGTTTTGTAAGTTTTCGTCTCTATTAGACTCTCCCCTACGGTGACTACTTAGAGATAAACTTATGAAACATGAAACAATGGTAGAGGCTCATGAAATGAGAATAACCTTGACTCTCACCTACCGGGACAACGTTGGATTCTTATTTTGATCGAATAAAAGGTTGCTAGAATGGTTTCTATTTTAGATGAGCTGACAACTCTATTCAATAAATGATGCTTTGACTCTCGCCTTAGGGACCTTTGTATCAGTTTGTTGAAAACCTTGAAAATTATTTAGGATTGTATGTTTTAGTATTTTCACTAGTCATTCCTACTTGCTATATGCTTATAATTTCTGAATTGTGTATGAATTTATATTGAACCATGTTATTTTCTGTTATTAAGTTGTAGTTTAATTTCGAATCTTCATTGTTGGTCTAACATGTTTGTTTTTCTAATGAGATAAATCCCTAGTGGATTTTCACCATTAGACATACATAATAGTGTTAGATCTCGAAAGATAAATATTGTATATGCGACATCTAGCTGTTCATCAATTGATGACACCTAAGACTAGTATTTTTACGATATGAAACAAGAAGATAACATAAATAAGATTACTTTGTCTTTCGCTAATCGAAGCATCGTTGGATTCTTATTTTTAAACGAAATTATCCTAATTCCTCTTAGCTTATTCATTTCGAATAAGCTCAATAACATATCATTGGTTGAATGGTCTATAAATCATTTCATGTCATTTTATATTTTCTCTTAAGAAATTAAATGACGCATATGATTATAATCCCGAAATTCTATTCCCAATTGATATAAATCCTCAATCTTAGAAATCTCCTACTTGTATGGGCAAATCTGACTTAGAGTTTGTATTAGTAGTGGTGGTCCAAGAAAGAATTACTCATTATATTTGGTTGAATTTAAGTCTTTGACTTTAATTTTAGAATCCAAACAGAAATTTTCTTATATTTCTAATTCCAGAATACAATACAGTTACACTTTTTCAAGTGTTTAATATCCATCTTCTATTAATGGATTAAAACTGTATGGAATATGAGTTAGGTATTCTGTGACCAGGATCCACTTGAAGTATTCTAAGAACTCTTTCATGTAACTAAACCTATGTCATCAATAGACACTACCATTTTTTTTTAATCTATGGCATTTGTATCTTGTTCATAGTGGATTTGACAAGATCAATCTCTGCAAAGAGTTAATATGCCTATATCCACTGAAAGTAGTTCATCTCATTCGCAGATGGATGTACATTCAGGGGTGGATATGAGTTTTTCGTTGTATTCTTAAAACGATAACTCTAGATTATACCTTTTAGCAAGAAATTTGAAATGTTTGAAAAATTTCATTAATTTCTAGCAATGGTTAAAACCATTAAGGTAAGTGGTTAAAGATCTTGCGAACTGATAGGGGTGGAGAAATAGTTAGTAGATATGCAGTTCAAAGATCATTAAATTGATTTTTGAATTATATCCAAACTTACCTCCCCAGAAATTTCGAGTTGCATATTGATGATTAGTTACTAGTCGTTGCCTAAATCCTTCTATGGTAATACAATTTCAGAATGATGTAATGGTTGTATACTTAATGTAAATCATTACTAGATTCATGGATGACCTAATCAAAATCTTAAGAAAAGCTAGAACTGTTAACCATGGTTTGTTAGCTATTCTAAGTGATTAGGGGTGGACCATCCCATTGTCAATAGATAAGAAAGTGTTTGTTCAAACAAATACTACTTTTCTAAGATAATGACTAAGTCTGAAAACAAGTAGCAAATAAAGGAGATATTTAATTCTTGATTCCAAAAGTGTTCTATCATCTTATTTAACATATGATGATCCCACTGCCTCTGTTGTCTTGTCACAACCGAAGAGGTCAATACCATTTAGTTTTCTTCGACATAATTCACGGTACCTTGTCGTAGTGGGAGAATTTTTAGGAACTCACCTTCTTATGACTTGGGAGACACTAGTGATTAAAATCCATTGTGAGTTTAAACAAGTAATGGATTGTCAAGATAAGAAAATAAGAAGAAAGCCAATAGAACTATGGTTTAATCCATTCACATGGAGTAACCTAAAGTTTTCTATTACAGGGACATAAAAGGAAATTTTCGTTTATAAGTCCATTCAATGGACTTAACAAAACTTCCTGTTCCTAGTATCATAGGTTTGAGTTTATCTAAACCTATGGCTTGTGGTATACCTGGTAATTACTTACTCTAATACAAGCAACTTACTTTAGTAAGATGCTGAAGCATTTTCTTTCTAATGGCAATCTATAGAAGCTTCACAACTTCTTAGGTATAGATTTTATTTATCTAAGGAAAAGTCTTAACTATTCCAAAAAAGATAAAGCCATGAAAGAATTTCTTACATCAACAGTGAGAGGTCTTAGATATGCTTTTGTATGCCTTAGACCAGACAACTGTTGTTGAGTGGGAGTAATGAGTAGGTATCAGATTAATCCAGGAGAAGAACATTGGAAGACAATCAAGTAAATCCTAAGATAAAGAAGAGGAACTATATGGGTGTGTTTAAAACTCTTAGACTACACCATATCAGATTTCAAAATTTGCCTATGTGCTAGTAAATATTTCTGATAAGATGGTGATTACTCTGGGGGTGGAATAGTGATTTTGGAGAAGTGTAAAAACCTATCTGAAGTCTCTAGGTCTACTAGAGAGAGACTGAATGTTAAAGCTGCAGGAAAGGTACTTATTCAGTCTAAGGAAAGTTCTATACATTTTTGGCATCATTCCAAATTGCCTTAAACTACTAGTGTTAATTTCCTGATTAACCAAAAGTAGTTGCCAAAGATATAGAATCCAGTATCCCAAGAGAGTAGACAAATAGAGAGGAATTTCACATTATCAATGATTTTGTGATTAAAGGAAGAGTAATAGTGGAGAAAAGGTCGTGGTTAATTCAACCTTTCAGATCCTATTACGAGGAGTTTACTACTACTACACTTGATTTGTATATCGAGGTGTTGAGATTATTTGAAACGCACTTTTTGTTTTATATTAGTGCAAGTGGGAGTTTGTTGGGTTTTATGCCCTAAATAAAACTCATTTCAATATAATGAGATTTACTTATTAATATAGATCAGAAATAACATTTAATGTTGCATGGTTCACATGATTTATTTCATGATTATATGTACATAATGTATAAATTCAATACGAAACCCTTTTCACATACTTGATCCTGTTTATTGTGCCGTCAACACATTGGAAAGTAAACATGACTATGTGAATAAAGTTTCCTAGATTTATCAGACACAGGGTTTTACTGATATGATAATCTACAACAGAGTTTACTTGCATTTGGAGAAGTGCTATGTTCTTTCTAGAACATTGGTTAAAGTAAAGCTCAGGTTGGATGCATGGAGTATGCATCGGAAGGGACCGATATTGAACTTTGACTTAGATTTAATTAAACTTACCGTAAAATCTATTCAAGTCAATATCGCCTAGTTGATCCTAGATCAAATGATCTTAATCCTGTTATGATTAGGCTCAATCTTGAAAGGCTATTCGTGTTCCTTGAATTGTTAGTTAAGCCTACCTTTCGGTCAGGGTGATACGTACTTTTTGGGAACACGGTAGTGCAATTGAGTGGGAGCGCTAACATAAACATGGAATCTATAGCTTCTATCTGGCGAATAGTAAGCAAAGGATGATCTCCTTCGAGCTTGACCAAACGAACATAAATGGTAGAGTACTCATTTCACATAAGCTGAAATATCATTTATACAGGGTCAAGTGTTTTAAGGAATAAATACATTGTAGGGTGTAACGGTAATTTACTCCCTTTACAGTGTAGATCATGTTGGGTTTTATGCCCTAAATAAAACTCATTTCAATATAATCAGATTTACTTATTAATATAGATCAGAAATAACATTTAATGTTGCATGGTTCACATGATTTATTTCATGATTATATGTACATAATGTATAAATTCATCTGAAACCCTTTTCACATACTTGATCCTGTTTATTGTGCCGTCAACACATTGGAAAGTAAACATGACTATGTGAATAAAGTTTCCTAGATTTATCAGACACAGGGTTTTACTGATATGATAATCTACAACAAGAGTTTACTTGTATTTGGAGAAATACTATGTTCTTTCCAGAACATTGGTTAAAGTAAAGCTCAGGTTGGATGCATGGAGTATGCATCGGAAGGGACCGATATTGAACTTTGACTTAGATTTAATTAAACTTACCGTAAAATCTATTCAAGTCAATATCGCCTAGTTGATCCTAGATCAAATGATCTTAATCCTGATATGATTAGGCTCAATCTCGAGAGGCTATTCGTGTTCTTTGATTTGTTAGTTAAGCCTACTTTTAGGTCAGGGTGATACGTACATTTTGGGAACACGGTAGTGCAATTGAGTGGGAGCGCTAGCATAAACATGGAATCTATAGCTTCTATCTGGCGAATAGTAAGCAAAGGATGATCTCCTTCGAGCTTGACCAAACGAACATAAATGGTGGAGTACTCATTTCACATAAGCTGAAATATCATTTATACGGGGTCAAGTGTTTTAAGGAATAAATACATTGTAGGGTGTAACGGTAATTTAATCCTTTTACAGTGTAGATCATTCATATAGAGGATCATTGATCACATTAGGATTATAACAATGGATAACTAATGATGTGTCTATATGGTGGAACATATAGAGCATTCTATATACTGAGAGTGCAATTCTAAGTTCTATGCGTGGATTCAACGAAGAATTAATAAGTTAGTGAATTTTAGTGCTAAATTCTTGATCTACTTATTGGAAGCTCGGTTATATAGACCCATGGTCCCCCCACTAGTTGAGATAATATTGCTTGTAAGACTCATGTAATTGGTTTTGATTAATCAATTATAATTCTCAAATTAGACTATGTCTATTTGTGACTTTTTCACTAAGTAAGGGCGAAATTATAAAGAAAGAGTTTATAGGGGCGTATTTGTTAATTATGATACTTTGTATGGTTCAATTAATAAATATGATAAATGACAAAATTATTTAATAATTATTTATAGTTATTAAATAGTTACAATTGGCATTTAAATGGTTGAATTAGAAAATTGGCGTTTTTGAGAAAATCAGATGCAGAAAAGATAAAACTGCAAAATTGGAAAAAGTGAGGCCCAAATCCACTAGTATAGGGCCTGCCACTTTTGTAGGAAATTTAAACTGATATTTTCATTATTTTAATGCCAAATAATTCAAACCTAACCCTAGTGGAATGCTATAAATACATAGTGAAGGCTTCAGGAAAATTACACTAAAATTTCTACACTTTTTCTGACACTTTCTGAATCAGAAAAACCTGAGCCTTTCTCTCTCCCTATCTTTAGTTGCCACTTCTTCTTTCTCTTCCCTCTTGAATTTCGAAATCCTTAGTGTATGAGTAGTGCCCACACACAGCAAGTGATACCTCAATCATAGTGAGGAAGATCGTGAAGAAAGATCATCAGCAAAGGAGTTTCAGCATCAAAGATTCAGAGAAAGAGATCCGGAGTTCGGATATTGATAATGCTCTGCTACAGAAAGGAATCAAGGGCTAGATATCTGAACGGAAGGAGTCATTATATTCCGCTGCACCCAATGTAAGGTTTCTTAAACTTTATATGTGTTTAATTTATCGTTTTAGAAAGTTCTTATTTAGGATGTTAATAAACATACTTGTGAGTAGATCTAAGATCCTGGTAAAATAATTTCCAACAGATCATTCATATAGAGGATCATTGATCACATTAGGATTATAACAATGGATAACTAATGATGTGTCTATATGGTGGAACATATAGAGCATTCTATATACTGAGAGTGCAATTCTAAGTTCTATGCGTGGATTCAACGAAGAATTAATAAGTTAGTGAATTTTAGTGCTAAATTCTTGATCTACTTATTGGAAGCTCGGTTATATAGACCCATGGTCCCCCCACTAGTTGAGATAATATTGCTTGTAAGACTCATGTAATTGGTTTTGATTAATCAATTATAATTCACGAATTAGACTATGTCTATTTGTGAATTTTTCACTAAGTAAGGGCGAAATTGTAAAGAAAGAGTTTATAGGGGCATATTTGTTAATTATGATACTTTGTATGGTTCAATTAATAAATATGATAAATGACAATATTATTTAATAATTATTTATAGTTATTAAATAGTTAGAATTGACATTTAAATGATTGAATTAGGAAATTGGCATTTTTGAGAAAATCAGATACAAAAGGTGTTAAAATTGCAAAATTGCAAAGCCCAAGGCCCAATCCATTAAAGGCATGGCCGGCCACCTATTGTAGCATTTTAAATTGATTTTTTCATTATTTTAATGCCATATAATTCAAATCTAACCCTAGTGGAATGCTATAAATAGATAGTGAAGGCTTCAGGAAAAACACACTTTTCTTCAGACTTTCTGAATCAGAAAAAACTGAGCCTTCTCTCTCCCTATCTTTAGCTGACCACTCTCTCTCTTCTTCCTTAGAATTTCGAAATCCTTAGTGTATGAGTAGTGCCCACACACATCAAGTGATACCTCAATCATAGTGAGGAAGATCGTGAAGAAAGATCATCAGCAAAGGAGATTCAGCATCAAAGATTCAGAGTAAGAGATCCAGGTTCAGATATTGATAATGCTCTGCTACAGAAAGGAATCAAGGGCTAGATATCTGAACGGAAGGAGTCATTATATTCCGCTGCACCCAATGTAAGGTTTCCTAAACTTTATATGTGTTTAATTTATCGTTTTAGAAAGTTCATATTTAGGATGTTAATAAACATACTTGTGAGTAGATCTAAGATCCTGGTAAAATAAATTCCAACAATTCCTTCTAATAAGAAATCTTCCAACGCTTGGCCCTTGATAGATGTTCGAGGATGATGAGTTATGTCAAACTGCCCCAGTTCAATTGACCATTTTATCAATCTTCCAGAAGCGACTGGTTTTGATAAAACTTGTCTCAAGGGTTGATATGTTAACACTTTAATTAGGTGTGCCTGGAAGTAAGGCTGTAACTTGCGAGATGCGTGGATTAGGCATAAGGAAAGTTTTTCAAGAGGGGAATACCTCGATTCTGCCCCTAGTAACCTTTTACTGACATACTAAATAGGTTTCTGGTGCTTTCCCTCTTCTCGCACTATTGTTGCACTAATCGCGTCTTCTGAGACAGCTAAATAGAGGAGAAATATTTCTCTAGTTACTGGTTTTGCCAAAATTGGAGGTGTCACCAAATGTCTTTTAATGCTTTGAAAGGCCTCCTCACACTCCTCTATCCATTCAAATTTCTTGTTTCCTCGCAATACATTGAAAAAGAGTAGACACTTATCAGTTGACTTCGAAATGAATATGTTAAGTACTGCCATTCTTCCTGTTAAGGCTTGGACTTTCTTAGGCTTGGTTGGTGATGGCGTATCTATCAAAGCCTTGATTTTCTCAAGATTTGCTTAAATGCCCCTTGCGTTGACTATGAATTCCAGAAACTTTCCTGAGGAAACTCCAAAGGAACACTTTTTCGGGTTAAAATTCATATTGTACTTTCTTAATATTTCGAAGCACTCTGCGAGGTCCGTTGTATGACTTCCAATTTTTATAGATTTTACTAACATATCATCGGCGTAAACCTCCATGTTCCGTCCAATCTAATTCGCAAACATTTCATTCACCAGTCGTTGATATGTTGCCCCAGCATTCTTCAACCCAAACGGCATGACCTTGTAACTGTAAAGTCCCATGTTGGTTACGAAGCTCGTATGCACCTGATTTGGGACATGCATTTTTATCTGGTTATATCTAGAATATGCATCCATGAATGACATAAGCTCATGCCCAGCAGTTGCATCCACCAACTGGTCAATCCTGGGTAGTGGAAAGCAATCCTTTGGGCACGCCTTATTCATGTCAGAGAAGTCAATACAAGTTCTCCAAGTTTCGTTTGGTTTTGGGACAAGAACAGGATTGGCTATCCACGAGGGATAAAACACCTCGCGTATAACAACTTATCCACTTTTGGTTTGAGTGCCCCTTGTCTCTCGGAATCGAGGGGTCTCCTCTTTTGTCTCTTTGCTGGGTAGTTTGGATCGACATTTAAATGATCGCAGATAATATTAGGGTCAATCCCTATCATATCTCCATGGCTCCAGGCGAACTGATCCGGGTTCGCCCTTAAAAAACTTAGTAGCTGCTATTTCAATTATTCGTCCAGGTTCTTCCCAATGTAAACACACTTTGTGGGATTTCTTGGGTCCAGAACAACTTCTTCCAATTCTTCAATTGGTTTTAATAAGTTTCTTTCATCATGAATCCGAGGATCAAGATCTTAATCCTTCTTCTCGCCTTCTTCTGTCAAGACTGCCATTAGCTGGTGACCGGCTTTTCTGTGATGTAGCTCTATGCGATAGCATTCACGAGCTAGCATCTGATCACCTTGCACTACTCCCACACCCACTAGTGTCTGAAACTTCAAGGATAAGTACTTGATTGAACTAACTACACCTAGTCTTATTAATCCTAGACGACCCAACAGTATATTGTAAGCCGATGGCAGGTTGCTAACCAAAAAGTGTTGCATAATTGTGGTGGACAAAGGTGCTTCGCCCAAGGTCAATGCAAGCTCAATTATTCCTTGACTAGCAACACTATCGCCACTAAATCCGAAAAGATTTACCATGTAAGGTATCAATTTAGCTTTTTCGAGCCCCATCTTCTTCAGTGTTTCCATGTAAAGGAAGTTTACTGAACTCCCGTTGTCTACCAACACCCTTTATATCCTCTTATTGGGGATATGAACGGTGATCACCAATGGATCGACGTGAGGGTACCTCATGTTCTTTTCATCTTCCTCCAAAAATATAATAGGAGGCTCTTTAGTTTTTATTTTCTTAGAAGGTTCTGGAGCAAATGCAGACTGCTCGTTCTTCACTTCCTTCACGTACCTCTTTTGGGTGTTATTGCTCTCTCCTGCAATATGTGGCCCTCCCAAGGTTACCAGGATATCCCTCTCCTTCCACAAGAGGAGGTTGTAATCCCTAGTTTCTTGGGTTGTTGGGCGGATTGGGCTGGTTATGTCCATTGCCCTGCCTCTTCACATATTGCTTGAAGTGGCCTCGCACGATGAGACTCTCTATCTCATCTTTCAACTAACAACACTCATCTGCTGTGTGCCCGATGTCTTTGTGGTACTTACAATAATTGGTTGGATCTCTTTTATGCCTTGCGTGCTCATGGGCTCAGGTTTACTGAATGCAACCTTATGCTCATGCCCAAGGTAGATATTCTCCCAAGTTTAATTAAGCTCTGTATAAATGGTGTAAACTGGCACGTACTTGTCGTGCTTCTTTTGTTTCTTCTTGTCTTTAGATGACCCCTTAGAGTCGTCTTTCCTTTTTAAGCCAGAGGCCCCTGGATTATTAGCTTTGGTCGAGACAGTACTTGTTGAAACAATGCTGGGTTTGCTTCCTGAGCCAGTTTTTAACAAGTTCATCTCTTTTCGAGCTTCTTCTTTCGAACAAACACCTGAGCCCTCTCGTTGAACTCGGTGATGTTTTTCACTAGACGACCTTGTAGGTCGTCCCACAGTTTGCCTCCAGTAGTGGAGAGATCAGTAGTGATCCCTACCTGAAGGACAGTTAGCTGGGTACCATCATCTAAATTTCTTACTCTCACAGCAGCCACGCTAAAATGACTTAAGTACGCCTTAAGCGTCTCACTTGGTTGTTGCTTTATGTTGGTGAGTGAGGACGCTTCGGGTCACCTATCCCTTGCGGCCTGGAACTACTTTTTGAAGTCCATAGATAGTTGTTCCCAAGAAGTGATGGAATGATGAGTAAATTTTTTGAACCAACTGCTTGCTGCTCCAACTAGTGAGGTGGTAATCAAAATACAACGTAGATTGTTTGTAACATTGCATTATAGTGTTGAAAGTATTCAAATGCAAGACTGGATCAGTGGTCCAATTATATGACGAGACGTGGGGGTTTTTAAATCCCTAGGGGAACGGAGTATTCATGATATCTGGATGGTATGGCTCGAGTTCTTCATCTGAGTCATATCCAGATTGCTTTCCTTGCTCCCCGACTTGATACCTCCTGAACTTATCCTCCAACTCATCTATTCGCAATTGGATTGCATACCCTTGCTTTGGACCGAGTTATTGGCGAATATCAGGTTTTTTCTGGTTCAAGTGTTCTCGCAGATCTGGTTGGTTATAATTGCTAATGGATCTCGTTCTACTCACGGACTGTGTCCTACTTATGGACCTCGTCCTTAAGTGACTTGCAGTCTTACTCGTGCCTGTGCTTTCTTTATCATTGTTGCGACAAGTACTTTCTCCTCCTTGCATTGATTGGTTGTGGGTTCTTGTGCGCCTTGAGATGACACTCGCCTCTTCACGCCCCGTTCTTCTCCCTTGGGTGTGGTTCATCGTGTGCCCCCCACAAGGGTTTGTACGTGCCCCTTCCCTATGGGTTTGGGAAGAATGTTGGCGGTTCCTCGCCGGTGACCTATGTGTTCTAGGTTGTGTCCCATGATTTCCCTCGTTTCCACAAGGAATTTCCTGTTCCCTGGTTTCTGGTCGCCTCCTATTCTCATTTCTATGAGATAATTCTGGATGATCATTTGGCTGTTCATTTTTAGAGGGAACCTCAGTTTCCCCATGTTACTCGTTGTCAGGGGGACCCTCAGTTTCCCCAGGTTGTTCTTTCTGAGCGTTCTGAGGGTTCTCTTGAGCTGTCTCTTCCCTCCTAGTTTGAGAGCCGCGAGGTCTGCCTCATGGTCTTCTAACTCTAGGGTCAGGTTGATCTTGGGTATTATTCTCCTGTGGCACTCTGCCAGCGACTGTCTCACGTTCCAACTCGATGTTTTGCCGGTTTGCCCCCTCCAGGCAGCGTCTAAGTTGGCTGTTTTCCAACTCAACGATCGGCGTATATCTTGTTGGATCGTAGGCGCCATCCTCACCAACTAGACTGGGATGGGCTCTACCAATGCTCATTTCATGTTCTTCATACCTTGTTCCCAGATTATAGGTTCTCCTTGTACGTGTGGTTCGTGTACGTGGGCCACCCTCAGGTTGGATCCTCCTGGAACGAGTGGTCTGCGTGCTTGGGCCAACGTTAGGTTGAGTTCTCCTTGAACAAGTGGTCAGTTTAGATCGTCAATCGGGAGGCCTCTGGGAGCCCATTGGCTCTTTTCCAGGACAGCGAGTGGTTTCTTCATGAGGAGTGTTGACGTTTTCTCCGTTGCCAGCCATGGAGAAAATTGTTTTTCTATACGTATATAAGGAGGTTTTTTTCACGAAGGCTCTCAATGAAAGTACCAAATTGTTAACGCAAATTTTTGTTAACTATATTTGAGCCTAAATTGTGATAGATTTGCACAGAAAACAAAAGCAGTATAGAAAAAATAAGAACACAGAGGTTTTTACGTGGTTTTGCAGTTAAAATTCTGCATAGTCCACGAGTCAATCTTATTAGATCTCTGATATAGTTCTAGGGCTTTTTCTCTAATGAATTTTTTGTCCCTTTTTCAATGTAAACTGCTCCTATGTATAATTAGATAGGAGGGCAGTTAATTACAGATTTGACTGATATTTTATAACAACAATCCCCTAAAATCGTGGGATTGGATTACATCCCACGTAAAGTAAATGCGGTTAATATTTGAAAATCACACAACTGTGATTGGTCCCATTTTACTGGGTCAATGTAAACATGTATTAAATATGTTGTAACACATATTGTTCTGGGATGTCTCCCTGGGAACATAGCAACAATAACCCTGGTAGTGAGCTAGAACTTTTTCCATGTCTTTCTGAGGTTGATAATGTAAACCTCGTCAATTATGCGGTTGAAGACATAACGCTCCGTTTGACAATCGCAGTTCTTGGTGACAAGGTGAACTTCAGCAATCAACATCATTTGAATGTTAGCTTCTATATGAGAGAGCTGACTCAACGGAGTTGTGAATCTCATTGAAAGATGTTTGGAGTTGATTAGTGAAGGTACCATGAGCGAGTCTTCCTATAGCGAGATGGATGCCTTGCTATTAGTTGTTTAGATTTACTCGACTGTTATACTTAGTTTGTATAATGTGATTATACGCTGAGTGTCTTAACAGTCATCATGTCCCGTCTACGTCTCTTCATGCATAGTGAGGTTGATGCCTCGCCTTGCACATTTAGTGTCGCATGGTTTCTCGTTAATGTGCGAGGCAACAGTTTGTATATCTTTATCTCATGTAAGACCTTACAGTCAGCGAGTTGTAAATATACTCTGTCAATTCTACATTTAATGAGTTATTCCATTTCTAAATATAATTATCATTACATTTGTTGATTCGTATTCTTCCCAGTTTGACACGTGGCCTCCTCTGAAGTGCTAGCCAAATTTCGGGTATAACAATGTGCTCATGGGGATTTTCATGGACTTTACACGTGGCCTCCTTTGATGTACTTGGTTTGACTTATGAATATGCCATACTTTTGTTGCTTAATTTGATGTCCAAGGAAAAAGTTAAGATCTCCCATCATGCTCATCTCAAACTCACTATGCATACACTTAGAAAATTCTTCACAAAGAGCACCATTAGTAGCACCAAAGATAATATCATCAACATAAATTTGTATTATAATAATGTCTTTCGATTTTCTTTTTATAAAAAGTATATTATCTACTATCCAAGAACCATAAGCTTTGGGTCTTTCTTGTTGATTCCTACAATAACAAGTTCATTTATTAGCTTTTGGTACCCACATAACTTAGGATCCTTTCTTGTTAGTTCTAGAACCCTTTGGTACCCAATTATTCTTGCATATATATGCATATTTCTTCACATGACAATAGAAAAGAGTATGACCATCTTGGTTACAATATGTACATGTAAAGTGAGGTAGACTAGATGATTTCACAAAAAAGTTTCTCAAGAACTTTTGTTTTCTACTAGGATCATAACCAATTGCACTTCTTGAAAAACCACATGATTGGCTTCCTAACATGAGATCATAACCTTCTTTACCTCTAGTGAAAGTACATATGTCATTCTTTAGGATTTTTACATAAGCATTTAAATCAACAATTTCTTTCTTATATGAAGAACATGTAGCACATTGAGACTTAGCTAAAAGTTCTTTTTTCATTTATTTTCAAAATCTCAATTTCTTTTAGAAGCATGTTGGTCTTCTCTCTAAGAGTTTGGTTTTTAACAAGCAATTTTCCAAAATCATCAAATAGTTCATTAAATGAATTAGAGAACTCATCATATGACATATCTAAGTTATCATCATCATTTTCACTACCACAATCATTTTTGCTAGAAATTCTAACCCCATCATCGAGTGTCATCATGCACATGTTTGCTACTTCATTCTTTCCTTCATCTTCGGAGTCCTCTTCATCACGATTGAGCCAATCCACCAACATTGCCCTTCCTTTGTATTTATTCTTCTTCCTCATTGGACAATCCATTTTCATGTGTCTGGGCTTCTTGAATTCAAAGCATGAATCATCTTTGCTCTTTCTTTCTTTTGAGTCACTCCCTCTTTGTGGCTTCTTCCTAAAGTTCGTTTTGAATTTCATGAACTTTTTGTATTTCTTGGAGAAGAGTGTTAAGTCCTCCATGTCACTACATAAGCTATCCTCATCTTCTTCACGAATGGCATGGGAGGAGAAAAACTTGAATGTAATAGTCTTCTTTTTATTCTCAACTTCCTCTTCTTCTTGAGCACTCATAGAAATTTCATGGTTCATGAGTGAACTGATTAATTCTTCCAAGGGAAGTGTTGAGAGATCCTTGGCTTCTCGAATGGCTACCACTTTTCTTTGATAAGCCTTGGTGAAACTTCTCCAAATCTTGGTCACCATATCCTTCTGAGTGAGTACCTTGCCAATAGAATTCAAACCATTAGTAATTGTAGTGAAGCGAGTTTACATGTTAGTAATGGTTTCATCGACTTTCATCTTAAAGTTCTCATATTGAGTGGAATAAATTTGAATTTTAGTCTCTTTCATAACACTAGTTCCTTGATGAGTAACTTCAAGAATTTTCCACATATCAAAAGCAGTAGAGGCTCGTTCAATATTTTTAAATATATCTCAATCCAAACCATATATAAGTGCTTATTTAGCTTTAGCATTTTTAGAAAGTATTTTCTTATCATTCCCATCATATGCTTTTGGGTTTTATTCCCTAAATAAAACTCCAATTCAATGTAATCTATTTTATTCAACGTCAATAAAGAAACATAAGTATTTTTCATTCATTTGTGTATGTTTTGGTTCACTTTATCAATTGCTTGTCTATTTGATTTATAAATTCATCCGAAACCCTTTTCACATACTTGATCCTGTTTATTGTGCTGTCAACACTTTGGAAAGTAAACATGACTATGTGAATAAAGTTTCCTAGATTTATCAGACACAGAGTTTTACTGATATGATAATCTACAACAAGAGTTTACTTGCATTTGGAGAAATGCTATGTTCTTTCCAGAACATTGGTTAAAGTAAAGCTCAGGTTGGATGCATGGAGTATGCATCGGAAGGGACCGATATTGAACTTTGACTTAGATTTATTAAACTTACCGTAAAATCTATTCAAGTCAATATCGCCCAGTTGATCCTAGATCAAATGAACTTAATCCTGTTATGATTAGGCTCAATCTTGAAAGGCTATTCGTGTTCTTTGATTTGTTAGTTAAGCCTACTTTTAGGTCAGTGTGATACGTACATTTTGGGAACACGGTAGTGCAATTGAGTGGGAGTGCTAACATAAACATGGAATCTATAGCTTCTATCTGGCGAATAGTAAGCAAGGGATGATCTCCTTCGAGCTTAACCAAACGAAAATAAATGGTGGAGTACTCATTTCACATAAGCTGAAATATCATTTATACGGGGTCAAGTGTTTTAAGGATAAAATACATAGTAGGGTGTAACGGTAATCTAATCCCTTTAGAGTGTAGATCATTCATATAGAGGATCATTGATCAAATTAGGATTATAACAATGGATAACTAATGATGTGTCTATATGGTGGAACATATAGAGGATTCTATATACTGAGAGTGCAATTCGAAGTTCTATGCGTGGATTCAACGAAGAATTAATAAGTTAGTGAATTTTAGTAATAAATTCTTGATCTACTTATTGGAAGCTCGATTATATAGACCCATGTTCCCCCCACTAGTTGAGATATTATTGCTTGTAAGACTCATGTAATTGGTTTTGATTAATCAATTATAATTCTCAAATTAGACTATGTCTATTTGTGAAATTATCACTAAGTGAGGGCGAAATTGTAAAGAAAGAGTTTTTAGGGGCATATTTGTTAATTATGATACTTTTTATGGTTCAATTAATAAATATGATAAATGAAAATATTATTTAATAATTATTTATAGTTATTAAATAGTTAAAATTGGCATTTAAATGGTTGAATTAGAAAATTTGCATTTTTGAGAAAATCAGATACAAAAGTGATAAAACTGCAAAATTGCAAAAAGTGAGGCCCAAATCTAATCAGCCAGGGATGGCCACTTTTGTAGGATTTATCCTATGATATTTTCATTATTTTAATGCCAAATAATTCAAACCTAACCCTAGTGGAATGCTATAAATAGATAGTGAAGGCCTCAGGAAAATTACACTTTTTATTCAGAAAAAACGTGAGCCTCTCTCTCTACCTTTGGCCGCCCACTCTCTCTCTCTCTCTCTCTCTCTCTCTCTCTCTCTCTCTCTCTCTCTCTCTCTCTCTCTCTCTCTCTCTCTCTCTCTCTCTCTCTCTCTCTCTCTCTCTCTCTCTCTTCTTTCTTAATATTTCGAAACACTTAGTGATTAGAGTAGTGCCCACACACAGCAAGTGATACCTAAATCATAGTAAGGAAGATCGTGAAGAAAGACTTTCAGCAAGAAGGAGTTTCAGCACCAAAGATTCAGAGAAAGAGATCCAGGTTCAGATCTTGATAATACTCTGCGACAGAAAGGATACAAGGGTTAGAGATCTGAATGGAATGATTCATTTAATTCCGCTGCACCCAATGTAAGGTTTCCTAAATTTTATATGTGTTTATTTCATCGTTTTAGAAAGTTCATATTTAGGGTGTTAATCAACATACTTGTGAGTAGATCTAAGATCAAGGTAAAATAATTTCCAATAACTGGCCTCAGAGCCATGGTAATTGATTTGCTTGCAAGAAATTTGGACTTTAAAACGATTGTTTGATGTTTTGGATGGTATCATGTTGTATTGAGTGTTATTTGATGATTGATTGATGTTTGTGAATTCTCGTGAAAAATAATTGAATATCTGTTTCTGAAATTATTTTTAATGGATAGTATAGAAAAAATTAAGCAAGTTACTTTCTTACAGAACCTAATTTCGATTTAATTTGAATTAGTTATGATTTTTTGAAGATTCGAAAAAAGATAAGGATGCTGCATAACCCATGCGCGCACGGAACTGAGTGCACCTAGGTCGCACGCGTGTTCAGACAGCATTTTGTCCGAGCAACACGCACGGGTGTCTGAAGACACCCCTCTCCGTACGCAGAAATCATGCGCATCCCTCCCAGCGCCGAGGTTTCTCGGCAGGCTCCCTAGTGCGCGCGCGCGGACGAGTATGCACAGCATACCGTCCGTACAGCTCACAATTTTTTCATTTTTCTTCAATTTTTCATGCTTTTTCATGGATTTAACTTCTGATTTTTTGTGTAGTTCAGTATTTATACATTTACTATTCGTAATTCAATTCTAATTATCATAATTAATTTAATTAATATTTTTTAAATTTAATTCATGATATTAGTGTAATTAATATCTAATTTTTTTTTTTTGCTTAATTACCTATCTTATTTTTAAATTTGATTATATCTTATCTTATTTTTAAATTTAAGGTCAGATATTAAATTTTTTAAATTAATTTTTTTTAAAAAAATAATTTGACCTTATTTAAATTTAGATGTAAGATATTTTGCTAACTTTTAAATTTTGTTATTTTATTTATTTAAATTACATTTAAAATCTGAAAAAGATATTTATTTATCTTTTTTAATTTTTTATTTAATTTTTATTTATAAAATAACATTAATTTTTTAAAAGTAGTTAGCAAATTTTGAAATGATATTTAGGTTGGTTGAAACCTAATTTTTCAAAATTGTAGGTTTAATTTTAATTTTTTTTTTTATTAATTTCGAATTTTTAAATTTTATTTTATAATTTTCGAAAATAAATTTTTTTTATTATTTATTCGAAATTATTTATTTAAAAATTAAATAAATCCTACATCCAACTATCCAGCTAACCTTGTTGCAGGAGTATATGTTTTAGCTTGTTTGTAAGTTTTTAAAACCTATTATTGCTTGATTGCAAATAGTCATGGTTAACTTGTTGGCAGATCCAATGATCTGATTTTAACTCATGGCTCCCTTGGTCAAGGAAATAATTTGTAACAGGTAAATTTACAATCTTCTTTCATCTGTGTATGACCTAGCAACATGATAGGATCCATCCAAAGTGTGCCTGTGTGACCATATGTGTTTGATAGATTTTCTTTAGGCCCATTTAGTTTTTCGGGCCTATTCAATTAATAACAGTTGTTCATTTTAAGGTTAAATTCCTCTCTTTTGGGCCTTGTGTGAGTGTTGGGAGCCATAGAAGTGGGTACGACATACTGAACCCAGCACCCCCTCACATAAACTACCCCAATTGTGAAGGCCCATTTGCCTGATTTGAATAACTATACTAGGTTAATTAAATTAGTTTAACCTAATAAAATTGATTGGCAACATAATTAATTTCATTTATTTTGAAATTAATTTAAGAAAACCATAGTTTAAAGAATTTTATATTTTAAGCTAAACTATATGTATTTTCTTGTATTTAATTAAATATAGAATTATAACCATCTAGATTCTTTCTGAAGCTTAATTTAAATTTTTCATTAAATATTCCTATTTAAGTTGATATTTAGTTATCTATAAGTAACCAGCTTAAATTTGAATATCTTTTCAATTTAAAATTTTAAAATTAAGTTGAGGAATTTTAGGCATTGGTTATTAAGATTCTTTAGATATTTTTTAAGTTGATATTTTTTCAAATATTAACTTAAAATGGAATATTTTCAAAATTAAGTGGTTACAACTTAATTTTAATTTAATTAAATCTAATTTGAAAGATATTTAAGTTGATTTTTTAGATTCTTCTAAAAACAACTTAAACAAGATATTTTCAAATTTGTTCCATTATATTCGAATTTATATTTCGAATTTAAATAATAATTAAAATTTAATTAAAGTTAATTTTTTTATTTAAACCAACTATAATTTGTAATTTTTCATTATTATAATATGGAATAGATGATTAAATAAAATACATATTTTTTTAAATAATGAGCTTTAATCAAAAGATATTCGATCTCCATTGTTGGTCTTACAATAGTTAAATTTTTTCAGTATAACCTCGAGACGCTAGACTTCGTCCCCCTATGGATGGTTATTCGTTGAACACTTTTAACACCGTAAGATTTCATTTGATAAGTGTTTTGTGAGTTTTCGTCTCTATTAGACTCTCCCCTACGGTGACTACTTAGAGATAAACTCATAAAACATGAAACAATGGTGGAAGCTCATAAAATGAGAATAACCTTGACTCTCGCCTACTGGGACAACGTTGGATTCTCATTTTGATCGAATAAAAGGTTGCTAAAATGTTTAATTTTAGATGAGTTGACTACTCTATTCAACTAATGTTATCTTTGACTCTCGCCTACCGGGACACTGTATTTCATTATGTTGGAAACCTTGGAAAATAAACTATGTTAGATTTAGTATTTTTATAACATATGTGATTATTTGTTATTTTCTGAACATGTGTATGAATTTTGAACCAAAACCTTACTTCTGTTTTATTGATGTGTTGTAGTGCCAATAACACTCTTCCCATTCCACTCCTAGTTAATATCTTAGCAATTGAACTTGAAGTTATAAATTCCTTGTCAGAGTAATACTTCACATTTGCTCATGTTGGACTTTAAATTCCAGAAAGCAGGTAAGCTGGGAATTGTTCACTCTGAAGAGCAAATAGTTCATAACTCCATAAATCCTACTACTTCAAGCTTAGTTGAGAAGATAAGAGAAAGTGATTCCACTTCCTCAAGATATACTTCACAACAAATTGTACAATCAAGAACAACAAATCACAAACGAATAAGCAGTAATGCTTTAGTCTTCGAATCATGTGTGTTAGAGAATGATAAATCCATTTGGATTCTTGATTCTGGGTCTACAAACCATGTAAGTTGTTCATTGCAATTGCTTGAGAATTGGAATTATTTGAAATCCGGTGAGTTGAAAGTTAAAGTTGGTAATGGCGAAATGGTTTCGGTTAGAGCTAAAGGAAAAGCCAAACTCAAGTTTCAAAACAGAATTTTGGAATTAGACAATGTCTTATACATTCCAAATTTCAGTAGAAACTTGGTTTCTATTTCATGCTTACAATTGCAATAATACAAATTAGATTTTTCGAGTTCTGGTTCTACCATTTCTCGAAATGACATTCAAATTTGTGTTGCATCCATGGAACAGGGGCTTTATGTTCTTAGACCAGAAACACTATTTTCCTTACATAACAAACTTTTCAATGTAGCTAAACCTAGAAACCACAAAAAGCAAAATATCGTTGATGATAATGAAACATATCTATGGCATTTACGTTTAGGTCATATAGGCTTTGATAGACTCAATAGGCTAACCAAAGACGGTCCATTGAAAAATTTCGTCTTAGGTGAACAACCAGTATGCGAGTCCTGCCTAGAAGGAAAAATGACTAAACGTTCTTTCTCTGCAAAGGGAGAGCGTGCCAAACAACCCCTAGGGTTAGTGCATTCCGATGTCTACGGACCTTTGAATGTAAAAGCCCGAGGTGGTTATGAGTACTTTGTCACTTTCATTGACGATTACTCTAGATATGGAAATATTTACCTTATGCATAAGAAATCTGAAACATTTGCAAAGTTTCAAGAATTTCACGCATTAGCTCAAAACCAATTGGGTAAAACATTAAAGATCTTGCGAACTGATAGGGGTGGAGAATATATGGATATGCAGTTCAAAGATCATTTAATTGAACTTGAGATTGAATCCCAATTAACTGCCCCTAGCACTCCACAACAAAATGGAGTTGCAGAAAGACGGAATCGCACGCTTTTGGAAATGGTTAGGTCCATGCTTAGTTTTTCAACTCTACCTACGTCCTTCTGGGGATATGCAATTTAGATGGCAACCGACATTTTAAATGTTGTTCCATCTAAATCAATCCCTAAGACACCTTTAGAACTATGGATTGGTCGTACACCTAGTTTACGCCATTACAGAACCTGGGGGTGCCCTGTGCATGTCTTAAGAAAGAAAGACGGTAAACTTGAGTCACGAACTGAAGTTTCCATGTTTGTTGGTAATTCTAAAGAGACTAGGGGTGGACTATTTTATAGTCGCAAGGATGATAAAGTGTTTGTTTCTACAAACGCAACTTTCCTTGAAGATGACTATATTAAGAATTTCAAATCACAAAGTAAAGTAGTGTTGGAGGAAATGCTTTCAGATATAAGTCCTTCCAATGTTCCGTCCTCTTCCACTCGTGAAGAAGACAATCCCACTCCCTCAGTCGAACCAACTGAGAGAACTACTACCAAAGTTCTTGTTCAGAAGATCACCGCTCCTCGTCGTAGTGGGAGGGTTTCAACAAAACCAGCTCGTTATGGCTTGGATGGTGAAATCAATATGGTCGTTGGTGACAGTATTGAAGACGATCCGTTAACCTATAAACAGGCAATGGGTAGTCCGCAACGGAAATGATGGTCGGCCGGCATGGATTCAGAAATGGATTCCATGAAAAAGAACAAAGTCTGGGAATATGTAGACGCACCTGATGACTATCATTCGATAGGATGCAAGTGGGTTTACAAGAAGAAAAGAGGAGCTGGAGGCGAAGTCGAAACTTTTAAAGCTAGACTTGTAGCCAAGGGTTATACCCAAAGAGAAGGCGTGGACTATGAGGAAACTTTTAGTCCTGTTGCCATGCTCAAATCCATCCGAATTCTTCTCTCCATAGCTGCTGCTTTCGATTATGAAATCTGGCAAATGGATGTCAAGACTGCCTTCCTTAATTTGGTACTTGAAGAAATAATCTATATGGAGCAACCAGAAGGCTATGTTCTTCCTGGGCAGGAAAAGAAAGTTTACAAATTAAATAGGTCTATCTATGGACTTAAGCAAGCTTCTCGCTCATGGAACAAAAGGTTTGATGAAATCATCAAGACCTACGGCTTTCTTCAGAATGAAGATGAACCTTGTGTTTACCAACTCAAGGAAGACCAAGTAGTAGTATTCCTGGTCCTTTATGTTGATGACATTTTGATTATTGGAAACAATATCAAGGAAATGACTCACATCAAGGTATGGATTAACACTCAATTCGATATGAAAGATTTGGGTGAAGCAGCCTATGTTCTTGGTATTCAGATTATCAGAAACCGGAAGAACAGATCTCTTGCTCTCTCTCAAACAACCTACATTGACAAAGTTTTAGAGAGATTCTCCATGAACAACACCAATGGGGCAAACATGCCTTCTAGATATGGTATCTGTCTATCTAAGGAACAGTCTCCGACTGATCCTCAAGAGATGGAGGACATGGCAAAAATTCCTTATGCTTCTGCAGTTGGAAGTCTAATGTATGCAATGTTATGCACTAGACCTGACATCTGCTATGCAGTTGGAATAGTGAGCAGGTATCAGTCAAATCCAGGACAGCAACATTGGAATGCAGTTAAGTATATTCTGAAATACTTAAAGATTACAAGAAATCTTGTGTTAGTCTACAAGGGTGGTGCTTTAAATCCCATAGGCTACACTGATTCAGATTTCCAGGCAAGTCTTGAAGACAGGAAATCTACATCTGGGATGGTGTTTACTCTTGGGGGTGGAGCAGTGGTTTGGAGAAGTGCAAAACAAACCGCTATATCAGACTCGACAATGGAAGTTGAATACATAGCTGCAGCCGAAGCTGCTAAAGAACTTGTCTGGCTAAGAAAGTTCTTCACCAGCATCGGTGTCGTCCCTGGAATGGAAAAGCCTCTGGTCCTACTTTGTGATAATAATGGAGCGATAGCTAACAGCAAGGAACCTCGAAGCCCAAGAGAAGCAAACATATTGAAAGGAAGTACCATATTATCAGAGAATACGTGGCAAGAGGGGATGTACTAGTTGAGAAAGTAGACACAGAGGACAACCTAGCTGATCCATTCACTAAAGTCTTGGCCGTGACTGCATTTGAAAAGCACCGTCAGAATTTAGGATTAATTGATATGTACTGATTAGTTTTATATTAGTGCAAGTGGGAGTTTGTTGGGTTTTATGCCCTAAATAAAACTCCAATTAAATGTAATCTATTTCATTCAACATCAATAAAGAAACAGAAGTATTTTTCATTCATTTGTGTATGTTTTGGTTCACTTTATCAATTGCTTGTCTATTTGATTTATAAATTCATCAGAAACCCTTTTCACATACTTGATCCTGTTTATTGTGTTGTCAACACTTTAGAAAGTAAACATGACTTTGTGAATAAAGTTTCCTATATTTATCAGACACAGGATTTTACTGATATGATAATCTACAACAAGAGTTTACTTGCATTGGGAGAACTGCTATGTTCTTTCCAGAACATTGGTTAAAGTAAAGCTCAGGTGGGATGCATGGAGTATGCATCGGAAGGGACCGATATTGAACTTTGACTTAGATTTATTAAACTTACCGTAAAATCTATTCAAGTCAATATCGCCTAGTTGATCCTAGATTAAATGATCTTAATCCTGTTATGATTAGGCTCAATCTTGAAAGGCTATTTGTGTTCTTTGATTTGTTAGTTAAGCCTACTTTTAGGTCAGGGTGATACGTACATTTTGGGAACACGGTAGTGCAATTGAGTGGGAGCGATAACATAAACATGGAATCTATAGCTTCTATATGGCGAATAGTAAGCAAAGGATGATCTCCTTCGAGCTTGACCAAACGAAAATAAATGGTGGAGTACTCATTTCACATAAGCTAAAATATCATTTATACGGGGTCAAGTGTTTTAAGGATAAAATACATACTAGGGTGTAACGGTAATCTAATCCCTTTACAGTGTAGATCATTCATATAGAGGATCATTGATCAAATTAGGATTATAACAATGGATAACTAATGATGTGTCTATATGGTGGAACATATAGAGCATTCTATATACTGAGAGTGCAATTCTAAGTTCTATGCGTGGATTCAACGAAGAATTAATAAGTTAGTGAATTTTAGTAATAAATTCTTGATCTACTTATTGGAAGCTCGGCTATATACACCCATGGTCCCCCCACTATTTGAGATAATATTGCTTGTAAGACTCATGTAATTGGTTTTGATTAATCAATTATAATTCTCAAATTAGACTATGTCTATTTGTGAAATTATCACTAAGTAAGGGCGAAATTGTAAAGAAAGAGTTTTTAGGGGCATATTTGTTAATTATGATACTTTGTATGGTTCAATTAATAAATATGATAAATGACAATATTATTTAATAATTATTTATAGTTATTAAATAGTTAGAATTGGCATTTAAATGGTTGAATTAGAAAATTGGCGTTTTTGAGAAAATCAGATACAAAAGTGATAAAACTGCAAAATTGCAAAAAAGTGAGGCCCAAATCCAATTAGCCGTGGCCGGCCACTTTTATAGGATTTATCCTCTGATATTTTCATTATTTTAATGCCAAATAATTCAAACCTAACCCTAGTGGAATGCTATAAATAGATAGTGAAGGCTTCAGGAAAATTACACTTTTCATTCAGAAAAAACATGAGCCTCTCTCTCTACCTTTGGCCGCCCACTCTCTCTCTCTCTTCTTCCTTAATATTTCGAAACACTTAGTGATTAGAGTAGTGCCCACACACAGCAAGTGATACCTCAATCATAGTGAAGAAGATCGTGAAGAAAGACTTTCAGCAAGAAGGAGTTTCAGCACCAAAGATTCAGAGAAAGAGATCCAGATTCAGATCTTGATAATACTCTGCGACAGAAAGGATACAAGGGTTAGAGATCTGAACGGAAGGAGTCATTTAATTCCGCTGCACCCAATGTAAGGTTTCCTAAACTTTATATGTGTTTATTTCATCGTTTTAGAAAGTTCATATTTAGGGTGTTAATCAACATACTTGTGAGTAGATCTAAGATCCTGGTAAAATAATTTCCAACAACATATGCCTCATAAGTCTTAACAACTTCTACACCATTTATAACATGTATAGCAATGTAAGAACCACTAGACACAATATGCCACCAATCATAATCTATGGATTGAAGGTAAGTTTCCATTCTAATTTTCCAATAAGGAAAATCTACTCCATTTAAGCATGGTGCTCTATTTATGCTAAAACCTTCTAACATGTTATTGTATGAATTACTTGGAAACACCATGCTCTAGATTGTGAAATCTAATCAAATAAATTGAGCCTTTTCTCTGATACCAAATGTTAGCCCAAAATATATTTCCAAGAGGGGGTGAATTGGAAATTTAAGCTAATTTTAGTAAATTAAAACTTTTAACACCAAACTATGCAATTAAACACTTAATCAAATAATTGCAAGTAATATAGAAAGCAATAATGTATAACAAATAATCAAACTTGTAATGTAAAGAGTTTAAGGGTAAGAAATTGCAAACTCTCTATTTTTACAATGTTTGGTAGAGCTAAGCCACCTACGTCCTTGGTCTTCAAAGATATGGACCTAGCTTTGAGTTCTAATATCGAGCCCAATTAACAGGCTTGACTAACCCTTACAACTGGGAAATTTTCACCAAGGTGTTTTCAAACCTCTTACAATAGTTTTGCGCCGCCAAGGACTATTAACCTATCTCTCAGATTATTGTAGTGACAATCTCACTATAACCGTGTTGTTTACAATACCGGTGCCAACCTCACCTCTATCACAATATAAAAATGTGTTTGAAACTACAAGAAAAATCACTCTAGATGTATGATGATACAATAGAAACCTAGAGTGATAAGCAAGCACACTTGAAATGAATAAATATAAATTATGGCTCAAAGTGTGTGAAAAGTGTTTGTTGGATTTTAAACTTAGGAGCTCATTAATATCACTTTAATAGGTTCGTGTATGATATAAATGCTCAGCCAACTACAATTTTTGAGTAAAAATCAAGTTTACATAGTGTTGGGGTGAAATGTACCCGTTTCTAGTCGTTAGCACGCATTTCTAGGAGAAATCTATGGTGAACAAGAATTTTGAATGGGAACCAAAATTCTGGAATGATTACAACCGAAATTCTGGATTCCAATCAAAATTTTGGATGGCTTACAATGGCAAATTTTGCATTTTTTCAACTAAAACGTGCATAACTTTTTACTCGATTACCCGATTTCAGAAATTCTAATTTTGTTCTCTTAGTTAAATGAAATGTGATTTAGAAAGTCAATCAAAAAAAACTTTTTGAACCATCAGGTTAGAAAACTTGTCGCAAAAGTTAGTGAGTGGGCAAAAATTTGTACTTATTAACCTTAAAGTACTATGCAAAACACTTTAACAAGACTAAAGTAAATTTGCACCATTTGATTGTGTGTAGTCTTGATGTAGATGAGCTTCCTAGCTTGATTTGCATGTTTTGATCAAAAGTTGACTTTTTCCGAGAGTTGACTTTGACTTTGACTTTTGGGTTGACTTTTGACTTTGAGCTTTTGAAGACCTCTTTTGAATAAGGTCTTGAGTTCTTCATTCCTTGATGAATCTCTTACTCTTATTAACTATGAGGTAGTTGATATATTTATTGAATCCACTTCGGGTTACTTTGAGAAGTTTGGTAAAATTACTGTTTTGCCTTAGAAAAATTTATTTTACCTTTTGATTGAGCTACAAAATAAAAAAATTATTAGTAACAAATAATAATCAAATATTTTTTAATCAACAAAATAAGAAGACCTAAAAGTTTGAGTTAACAGCGGAGCCTTATTTATGATCAAAATCACCACATCTAAACTATAAAATCAAGTAATTAAATAGACACAACGATTTGTAGAGGTTCAACCCCCTTGATTAGCGGGTAATAACCTACTCTCCTTTTTGTTGTATTCATTCGAGAGATAATACCACACAGATTACAGACTCTTACCTTGTAATTTCTAGTGTGGGTCTCTTTGAATGTGATAGGGACTTTCCAACTCTAGCTTTGACTATTAAAGTCTTAACCGGGTAGCTTATGGCTGGTGAGATACTTGGCCTCTCATATGACGCGCTTGATGACAAAGAATGACTTTTTTGTCAATCATTAAAATTTTTTTCTTTTTTTTTTTTTTTTGTTGCACACGTTCCCACTAGGGAACTATTGATCTTTTGCATGGCCATTTTGTAGGCAGTGCAACTGCCCACTAAATTTTAAAGGGAAGAGCATGCCAGAACCTGTATAAGGTTCATTTGGCCATCCTTCATTTCCACACTTATTATTTCCTCTCACTCTCTTCAAATTCTCTTTGAGAAAAAGAAAAAAAAAAGCTCTTCATCTCCCTTGGCAACCTAATGCCCCCAAGGTCCCCAACTCTAAGAATTCTTGCTTCACTTTAACGAGCTAACTGTCCCACAAGCATCCTTAGTGGACTTCATGTTGGGTTTTGTGCCCTAAATAAAACTCTTTTCAATATAATCACATTTACTAATTAATAAAGATCAAAAATCATTTTATGTTGCGTGGTTGACATGATTTATTTCATGATTATACTTAATGTATAAATTTTATTTAAGTCCAAAACATATATAAATATATATATATTTGTTCATGATTATAGTGTCGTCAGCACAAAGGAATATAATCATGATTATATGTTTAAATACTTAATTTACATGATTTGTCAGTTCACTGGATTTAGACTGACATGATAATCGGCGATAAGAGATACTTACACATTGGATAATTGTTATGTCCTTTCCAAGGCATTGGAAAAGTTTACCAGTATCAGATGTATGGATATATACATTGGAAGGGACCGATATTAATCTTAGATAAGATATCATAAACTTATCGTTATATCTTTCTAAGTCAATATCAATGGTTGATCTTAGGTCTATGGATCGTAATCCTGATATGGTTAGGTTCATCTTAGTTGTATTATTTATGTTCTTCAAGTTTTTGTGGATGCTAACTAATGGTTCTAGCGGATATTTACATCTTGGGAACATGGTAGTTCGATTGAGTGGGAGTGCTAATCATAAGTATGGAATCTATAGCTTCTATAAGTATTTAGAAGTGAAACGATAATTTCCTTCGAGCTTTGTTGAATAGAGATAAATGATTGAGGCCTCATTTCAGTAATTATATTAGTTTACTGAAGTATCATTTATAGGTAGCTAAGTGTTTTGAGGATAAAATACTTTGAAGGGTAGAACGGTAAATTTGTCCCTATTTAATGTAAATCATCTATAGAGAATCTTGGACTATTAGGATTGTAACAATGGATAATTATAACGTATCTATATTTTAGTACATATAAAGCATTCTACATAATTGAGACTTGAGAGTGCTATTCAATTCCAAATCTATAGTGTTGCAAGGCAGAATTAATAAGTTAGAGAATTTTACTTGGTAAATTCTAGATCTACTTATTGAAAGCTCGGTTATATAGGGCCATGGCCCCTCACTAGTTGAGATAATACTGCTTGCAGACTCAATTAATTGATTTTAATTAATCAATTATAATTCTTAAATTAGACTATGTCTTATTTATGAATTTTCACTAAGCAAGGGCTTAATTGTGAAGAAAAGAGGTTTTGGGGTTAATTTATTAATTAAGAGACTTTGTATGGTCTAATTAATAAATAATATAAATGACAATTTTATTTGATAATTAATTATAATTATTAAATAAATAGTTTTTTGCATTTATAGGATTGAATTAGAAAATATGGTATTATTGAAAGAAGAATAAGTGGTTGGAAAAAGTGGCAAAATTGTAACTAGAGATTGGTCCTTTACGGTCGGCCCTAGTGTTGAATTTTCTCACAATGTTTTATTCTTTTTTAATCTATATAATTCAACCCTAAGCCCTAATTGAAATACTATAAAAGGAACATGATGCTCTCATCTCATCCTCTTATCAGCTTGACCATTCAACCAAATCAAACCTAGTTTTCTATGTGTGGCAACTAGTAGATGAGAGACACCTTCAATAATGATTTCAAACCTCCTTCATTGTTCATCCAATTCGAAACCTTGAGTGAAAGAGTTAAATGCCCACACATAGCAACTCAAGTACTCAATCATAGTGAGTAAGACGATGGTAACCAAACCCAAAAGAGAGAAAGAGATTCAGGTGCAGATCTTGATAATGCTCTCCTACAGAAAGGAATCAAGGGCTAGAGATATGAACAGAAGGAGTCATTATATTCTACTGCAACCAATGTAGGGTTTTCAAAACTCTTATGTGTTTAATTTCATTGTTTTATAGATATTCATATTTAGGATGTTAATCAACATACTTGTTAGTAAATCTAGATACTAGTAAATTTTCCCAACACTTCATTAGTGGGTAACTCTTCAAATCCCATTTTCTAGTTGTTTTCTTGAATCAACCATTATTGAGTTCAAGCTTTTTACATTTTTGATTCTTACGTTAGATTATAATCTTCTCCACATTATGATCTACGTGATAGCTTTACGATGCATAATGTGTGATAACCTAATGAAAAAGATTTGACGTTGAGATTTGTTTTGATTCTTGACTCTTTGACTCACAAAGAACACAAAGAACACATTCGAGTTTTCAAAAAATATATTTTTTGATCCATAGAACACCCTGGCCGGCACATGGAGCCATTTCGGGGAGCTTTCTGATTCTGGGCCTCAGCCTGGAACCCTGGCCAGTTCCTGCTTTGATCAGGGACCCTAGCCGGCACATGCTAATGCCTTGGAACCCTAGCTGGCACATGCCTTCGAGGCCAACATAATGGCCAGTTTTTCGTCCTCTTTGACTCTCGCAAGTACTTTATTATGGCCTTATGAGCCTGTTCAACTCTTGTCTAGTACTTGATTCCCTTAGATACTCTGTATGACACTTCTTAGGGCAAGTCTATCTTTTGTCAATTAACAACTTAAGACTCAATGTCCATCCAAGTTCTTGCACTTGGAACTCGTACTTTGCTGATTTTTAGCTTTGAACCATAGAACTTCCTGGCTAGTATCCTTAGGTTCAATTGACAAGTATTTCATCTAAGTCTTGTCACTTTGTCTAGTTGGTCACCTCCCCTTATCTTTTGTATGAAAAGGAACTCGCGTGACTTTTGGGGAGGTGACAATCGAATAGACGAAGATTTACTTAGTCTTCTCTTTGAAGACCACCATCTAGCTGGTTCTTCGAGTAGTTCCTCGAGTGATCTTTAGGTTAGCAGTGGTTCCCTAGAGCCTAGAGTCTAGCATCAAGGCTACTCGGAGCGAATAGGCAGTGAATTTTATGGTCGATTCATCTGGGAGATGAACCAAGGGTGGAGGCAGTTCCTCCCTAGTTTATGGACCTATAATGTTCGGGAAGGTGTACTCGATATATTGCCCACTGGTTGAGCAACTTCACTAGCTAGAGATCTCCCTACCATAGAGACTACGATTACCATTTCTATAAACTCTGAGTCTATCATGGCAAGGACCAAACAAACATGTTGTAGGGCACCCCCTTATGACCCACACATCACTGTGCTAATGATGAGCAAAAGGGTCAGTATTGTTGAGGAGGATTAACAACCCCAACATGTTTAGGCAGGGGTCGACCAGGTCGAGGAATCGATGGCCGAGCTACTTGTGGCTAGTCAAGAAGAAGACGCTTTGATTAGGATAGATATCATATTTGAAGTCCAAAAGGCTGTACCCGTTAGGAGGCGGTACAAAACTTGTACCATATTTTTGAAAACCCCTCTGGGTTCTTTTGATGAGGTCAAGCGACCTTTGAATGCTCTTGGTCATCCGTCAGTGGTCAGGATAGACCATGTCTTGGAGGAGGCTACTGGGCCTCAAATTCTTGAGCGGAGGGAGCAGTAGAGATGGATATCCCCTCCATTGTCTTTGTCGGCTAGAAAGTTTGATGAGATAAGGAGTGGAGGACTCGTGAGAGAAGTTCGCTGTGATAAGCCTACCAGGAGCTATACTCTCTTACATTCGTATTTTAGGGACATTGCCAACTATTTTGGGTTGTGTCCTACTTAAATCACCTCGAAAGGAATAAAGTACCTTTCGATACTTTTTTCCTTTATGCAAAGTTGGGCTGGCCTTAGCCCTCACCCTATGAGATTGGGTATTTCTTTAACGTGAAGTCTGTTCCAAAACAAGGCCAGTTTGGATCTTCTATTTTAGCCAGATGGGTTAGTAATTGTTAGGTAACACAAACAGCCATGTCGAATGTAAGACGGTACTCCCATACCTATTTCATTGCCTGGGATATTAGATATGTCAGTCGCTGCTTTTAGAGGGGCCTACATACGCTCGTTCTATTTCCATCTTCAGTTGAAGGATAGAGCTAATCACATCATATCCCTCCTTGTGGAGAGGAGGGACATACTCAGACTGGCTTGTGAGGCAAACTTTCAGAGGTATGGTTCATATCCTCCTATTTCTGGTGTTGAGGGAGTTGAAGGTCCTTTCTGAGGCCCAAATGACACTCCAATGATATGAGCCTAGCCTGGGGGGAAGGCCTACAACTGAGACATAGCCAGGAGGGATTGGGCCCTCCGACAACGTTTGGCACATGGAGGTACTGTTGGTAATGCCTCCTTGCTAATTAGGCCCAGAGGCCAAGGATCATCCAGGCCTGGTAGTCCACTGCTTGCCTCTAGAGACAAAGGTAACGTAGCCATTAGTGATAGTAGTTTACTTGATTCCTCCTCCAAGGATGATTATCCCTTAGATGGTAGTTGATAGTATCGATTGTTTACTTTTTCTTGCATTTAATACTGATAACTTCTATTCTAACTTTGTTACTTTCTATTTTCTAGATATGGCTTCTAGGATGAGGGATTTAGCAGGAAGGCTTTTTGGTAGTACTTCCTCAGGTCATCCTCAGGCCAAGGTGGCCCAAACTGCTAGATCATTTGATGCTAATCAATCCACATTGCCTCCTCCTCCTCCAGGGCCTGTTTTCGTTGACCACCTAGTGATTATGGACCCTCCCCCGAGGAGCATTCCACCCCCTCGTAGGCCTTCAAGCAAGGGGGTCTAGAGGCTTAGCAGGGGAGCTACTTCATCCACAGGTGAAGGGACGCTGAGATTGCTCTGAATGACCTTGGCAGATTCTTTCCAAGCGTTGACGGGGAGCTCTAGGAGCTGGAGTCCGAGTAGTTGGAGTGCTTGACTTCCAACACCCTGAGAGATTTCTCATTCTTAAGTTGTTTATTCGATTTTACTTGAGGTGCTGATCTGACAGGGGCTGGGCGACCTATAGAATCTTTTAGCCAGCCAAAGAGACAATATTAAGATTCTGGTTGGCCAGGTTGGTTCCACTTCTAACTGGATTTTTCTTTTGATTTTAGGCCATGCTAAAGCTTAGCCTCACCCATGCAAGGACCAAGGAATCTGCTGGTGTTCCTCAAAAGAAGTTAGAGGCCAAGGAGGCTGAGCTTAAGGTGGAGAAGGATGCACACACCCAGATACAGGCTGACTTATCGACTCGCTTGACAGAGAACCAAGATCTAAATGATGGCCTAAACTGACTGCTTGGTCTTCAAAACCAAGAGGTGATAAGGCTCATTGCTGAGACCTATAGGATGCAAAAGGAGCTTGAGAAGGAGCATCGGGAGAAGAAATTGGCCCTTGATGGGCAACAATCCATCAAGAACGAATATATAGGCTTATCCTCTGAGGTCCTATATGAGGTTTATCTACACAATCCCAACGTCAATCTTGGGTAGATAGGGTGTCCCTTCTACGAGAGTTCACTTCTAAGGGGAATGAATTCTATAAGAGTAGGTTGGTGGAAGATCAAGCCAGCCAGGGGACAGACCAAGTGGTTGGCCCTGCTGAGGAAGCACTGTCTAGCCAACTTGAAGAGGTTGTGGCCAGCCCACCTATGGAGGCAGTGGTCGGCTAGCCTATTGAGGCTATGGCCAGCCAACCTTTTAGAGAGCAGGTTTAAGAGCCTTCCTCTTAGGCTCCACTCGTCCAGGCTAACGTGTCATTTGTGGCCCAGACAATTTGAACCCACCTATGCCTATAAATGATTAGACACTTTTTTTTAGTTGCTCATGCTTTTATTTCGCAATTTCTTATTCTTATATGGCTTGTTGGCCTTTTACTTTTGAACAATACTTGTATGTGGCCTTAAGGCCTTTTATTTTTTATATATGACCGACTAGGCGGTCTTTAATCCTGGATTTTTCTTCTTTTGGTATACATGTAAGTATCTAAATTTACTTTTTTATATCTAATTTGAAGTATGCCTTTTGCACTTACTTAGCTTTTAATTTTTTTGCTTATAAAAAGCTTTAAATTTTGCTTAAATTTAGCTTGTGCTTGTTATATGCTTGTATGGTGTGGATGCCCCCCAAGTGATCAAGCAGACTTATGGTCTCTTAGTCACTTGCAATTCACCAAGTATTATAAACCTTTGTGTGTGTGTTTTCTTTTGGGGGGACTTTTTGTTAGCATATGGAACTAAAAATAAAAAATAACTTTAAGAAGTTCTCTTGTTAGTAAGTTGTTTGACCTAATATTGAAGTGAAACACTATTTTTATTCCTTAATTGGTCTTAAATATCTATTGTGGCTGCACAATGTACATTTATTGATTCTAAATTCTTGCAAAATAAAAGTCTACTTTTAGAACTCATATGGATACCCCTACCCGACATGCCAGACAGGGGACATCACTGAAGAGTGTTGGATACTTATCTCTTTCTAAACTAACTCTTATAAATGAGTTGACAAAACTACTACTGAAGAGTAGCCTTCTTACAACTTGGTCATTGATAGTACTTTCTTAGATGTTCCACATACCAATATATTTGTAGAAGAACTAACTCCATGTTCTTATTATACCTGCCAAGCTTGTAGGCACCTTTTCTTGTTATCTCGGTAACTTGGTAGAGGCCTTCCTAGTTTGGTCTGAAAACTCCTACTGAGGGATCTCTGGTATTTAGGAGCACTCTTTGGAGTACTAAGTCCCATATGAAGAGTTTCATTTCCTTCACTTGTTTGTTGAAGTACCTAGCAACCTTCTACTGGTAGGCATGAACCTTGAGGTTGGCTTGGTCTCTTCTTTCTTCTATTTTGTCAAGGGATTCCGCCAACAAGGTGTGTTTACTCCTTTGTCATAGGTTATCCTCCTATGAGATGGTGGCTCTAGTTCTACAAGCAACGTTGCTTGATAGCCATAGGCTAATATAAACGGTGTTTGCTTAGTGGTTGTCTTCCTGGTGGTCCTGTGTGACTAGAGTACCTCTGGGACTAATTTAGAACAATTGCCTTTTGCCTTTTCTAGATGCTTTTTCAAAGTGTCCTTCAGGGTCCTGTTCACAACTTCCACTTGACCATTCATTTAACGATGAGCAATGGTGGAGAAGCTTTTATTGATGTCGTGTTTGTTGTAGAAGTCAGTGAACATGTCACTATCAAATTGTTTCCCATTGTCTTACAAAATCTTTTGTGGTCATCCAAACCAGCATATGATGTTCTTGACAACAAAGTCAAGGACTTTCTTTGAAGTTATTGTCGTCAGGGGTTCGACTTTTGTCAACTTAGTGAAGTTGTCTATTGCGACTACGACATATTGTACACCTCCTTTTGCCTTTAGGAGTTCACCAATGAGGTCTGTTCCCCACCCAACAAAGGGCCAAGACGACTGCATCAATGTGAGCTCGTTTGGTGGAGCTCTCGTGACCTTTGAGAATCTTTTGCACTTGTTACATTTTTTGACGTAGTCTATTGAATCCACGATCATGGTAGCCCAAAAATACCCTTGTTGGAGTATCTCTTTGGATAGGTTTTACCCCCTGACTGTTGGGTTTTAAGCCCTAAATAAAACCCATTACAATCTGATTAGTTATCAATATAGAATTTTGAAGTGATTTATGTTCACATGTATTTTACATGTTTGTGGTTTAATATATATATTTAATATATGCACAAAATCAGTTAAATCCAGAACATATATTCATTCACAATTACAGTATTGTCAATACAGTGGAATGTGATTGTGATTATATGATTCAAAAGACTTAGTCCCTGTTCATTAGTGTTTTGGATTTACACTGATGTGATAATCAGCGATAAAGTATACTTACACTTTGAGTAAGTGTTATGTTCTTTCCAGGACATTGGTAAAGTATACTAGTTTCGAATGTATGGAGTATACATTGGACTAGACCGATATTGAACTTAGATAAGATATTATAAACTTACCGTTGTATCTTTCAAAGTCAATATCAGAAGTTGATCTTAGATTAAAAGAATCTAAATCCTGATATGCTTAGGCTCAATCTCAGGAGTGCTATTCATGTTCTTTGATTTATTAGTTAAGCCTACTTTTGGGTCAGGGTGATACGTATATTTTGGGAACATGATATCATAACTGAGTGGGAGTGCTGAACATAAATATGGAATCTATAGCTTCTACTGGTGTATAGAAGTCAAGTGATGATTCCCTTCGAGCTTAGTTAAATAGAAGTAAATGGATGAGCTCTTGTTTCAGTGACTATATACTAGATCACTAAAACATCATTTACAGGTAACTAAGTGTTTTAAGGAGCAAAATACATTGAGGAGTGTAAACGGTAAATTTGTCCCATCTCGATGTAAATCATCTATATAGAGGATCTTTTAATCACATTAAGATTATAATAATGGTTAAATGAGATAGCATATGGATATCGTGAAACATATAATATGCTCTATATAAGTCTGAGAGTGCAATTCCAAGTTCTAAGAGTGGATTCAACAAGGAATTAATAAGTTAGGGATTTACTTGGTAAATCGGTTCAAGTTATTGGAAGCTCAGCAATATAGATCCATGGTCCCCATTCTAGTTGAGACTATCCTGTTTGTAAGACTCTATAATTGATTTATGATTAATCAATTATAATTCTAAAAGTTAGACTATGTCTAATTTGTGAATTCTCACAGTTTAAGGATGAAATTGTAAATAAAAGGGTTTCTAGGTTTAATTATTAATTAAGAGACTTTGTATGTCTAATTAATAATTATTTTAAATGACAATATTATTTAATAATCTATTTTGGTTATTAAATAATTAGTTTTGGCATTTAAATGGTTAGAATGGGAAAAATGGCATTTTTGGAGAAATAGAAATAAAATTGACGAAACTGCAAAATCCAAGTGAGACCCATATAACACCATGGCTGGCCGCCTCTTTGCATGTTTCCCAATTATTATTTTCAATTTAAATTGCCCTGTAATTGCTAATCAAAGCCTAGCAATAATTGGAAAGTGATGGATCACACTAAATAAGGCAGCTAATCAATTACACAGTAAAATAGAAAACTGTTTATTTGGAAAGTTGAGCTCTCCCTTTCACTATATATTGCCGCCCCTCTCTTCTCTTTTTAAGGCATCATTATACACGAAATCAAGAGAAAAAAAATGGAGAGAAATTTCGAGATTCTTTGTGAGAGAGAAGTGCCCACACATAGCATACAGTACCTCAATCATAGTTTGGAAGACTGTGAAAGATCACATCCAACTGAAGGACATTCGGGCTCAGATCTTGATTATACTTTGCTACAGACAGGAATCAAGGGTTAGAGATCTTGATTATACTTTGTTTGTGATTTGGATGGTTTCATGATGTGTCATATTGATGTTTGATTGATGTTTGTGAATTCTAGGAAAAATAATTGATTATCTGTATCTGGAATTATTTTTATTGGATAGTTTGGAAAATTCTAAGCAATTTACTTTTTTACAAAACTCGATTTCGATTTAATTTGAATTAGTTATGAATTTTTGAAAATCGGGAAAAATCGAGGTGGTGAGCACCTTCCTTACGCGCGCGGAAATCATGCCCAGGGATGCATGCGCCGAGTTTTCTCGGCAGTCTTTCCCCTTCCACGCGCGCCCGTACCACCTGCCATTTTTTTCGTTTTCTTCGATTTTTCATGCTATTTCATGGAATTAACTTCCGATTTTTTGTGTAGTTGTATTTTGATTTTTGTTTTTCAATTTTCAAATCTAATTATCAGAAATAAATTAATTTTTTTAAAAATTAATTTTAGATATTAGTGTAATTTGAATTTGAAAATAGGTAAAAATCAATTTTTGCTTACCTCTTTTCTTATTTTCTTTAAAATTTGATTATTTTATCTTATTTTTAAATATAAGGTCAGAAATTAATTTTTTTATATATAAAAATATTTTTTTTGTATTTTGACCTTATTTAGAATAAGATTACTATAATCATGGTATTTTAAAAGGAGAAATAAGATATTTTTGTTAACTTTTAAATTTTGTTATTCTTACTTAAATTAAATTGTAAAATCAAAAAAGGGTATGTATTTACCATTTTCTAATTTATTGAATATTTAATTTATTAAATAACATGAGATTTGAAAGGAAAGTTAGCAAATTTATTTTGAAATGATATTTAGGTTAATTAAAACTTAATTTTTCAAAATTGTAGGCTTAATTTTAATTATTATTTTTAAAACCAAAATTTATTTTTTAATTATATTTCGAAATAAAGTTTAATATTTTAAAATTAAATAAATCCTACATCCAACTATCCAAATCTAACTTGTTGCAGGAGTATGTGTTTTAGATTGTTTGTAATTTTTTTCTAAAACCTATTATTGCTTGATCTAAATTGCCATGGTTAACTTGTTGACAGATCCAATGATCTGATTTTAACCCACGGTTCAATTGTCAATAGGTCAAGTAAATAATTTGTAACAGGTAAATTTTACATTCTTCTTTCATCTGTGTATGACCTAGAAACATGATAGGATCCATCCAAATCTGTGTGCCTGTGTGAGCCTATATGTTTAATTTCTTTTATAGACACATATAGGTTGTAATTGCTAAATAAAATGTCATAACTTGATAGATTTTATTTAGGCTCATTTAGTTAATGGGCCTATTCAATTAATAACAGTTGTTCATTTTAAGGTTAAATTCCTCTCTTTTGGGCCTTCTGTGAGAGTTGGGAGCCTTAGAAGTGGGTATGACATACTGAACCCATCCCCCCCTCACATGAACAACCCCAATTGTGAAGGCCCATTCGCCTGATTTGGATAACTATGCTAGGTTAATTAAATTAGTTTGACCTAATAAAATTGAATAGTAACATAATTAATTTCTTTCTTCGGAATTAATTTAAGAAAAACATAGTTTGTAGAATATTATTTCTAGATAAACTATTTGTATTTTTCTTGTATTTAATTAAATAAAGAATTTTAACTAACTAGATTCTTTCTGAAACTTACTTTTATTATTTCATTAAATATTCCTATTTAAGTTATAAATTAGTTATTACTAATTTTCCTTTTCAACTTGAATTTGAATATCTTTTGAATTTAATATTAAGTTGAGGAATTCTAGGAATTGGTTATTGAAGATTCTTAAAAGATATTTTTTTAAGTTGGTTTTAAACTTAAAATGGAATATCTTTAAATTAGGTAGTTACCACCTAATTTTGATATTTAATTAAATTTTATTTAGAAAATTTTAAGTTGCAAATTATAGATTCATTCTATAATAACTTAAATCAGATATTTTCCAAATCTTGAAAAGATACTTAGTTAAATAGAGATATTTTCTAGATAGTTATTTCTATACTAATTATTATTTCTAATGTAGGAAAATATCATTGATTGTGAAATTAATTGTTTAATAATTAATTTTGGTACAATTCAAGTTAAGAATATTTTTCCTAGTATTAAACTGGAAATTAATAATTAAAGCCTTCTTTACACTTAATTATTTATTTCCTGAATTTAAAACATTTAATTAAATTGAAAATTAAATATCTAAGTTGATTTTCATAATGATACTTAAATATTGTTATTTTCATGCTATTTAATTAAATAGAAAATTATTTTAAGTTGGGTATTTTCATAACAACTTAAATTTGAATAATTTTCAAAATATATTTTATTTATTTTATTAATCATTTTTCAAAATTGCATTTGATTATGCAAGATGATTTTGAATTTATCTTGAAAGATAGATTAAAGTTGTAAATTAATTATTTTAATTAATTTTGAATCAACTTAAATCAATGATTTTTTCATTTAATGATTAATTTAAAATAAATGAACTAAAATATATTATTAGAAATTAAATTAATTAGTCAAAAAAAATCTAGATAGATAATATTCTTGCTTGAAGTATTTTTTCTTGTAAAGTTTGATTTATTTTAATGTATTTCGAAAATTGTATATTGTTATACTTTAATTTTTCAAAATACAATTTATATATATATTTGTAGAAAATTTTAATTTGAGTTGCAAATTATTTTAAATTAATACAACTTAAATTAAGTAATTTTCTTAATATTTGTTGGAAAATTAATACTAAGATGGAAATAATTCATTTTATTTTCTTAACCATCTAAGTTTAATTTTACAAATATTAAATTAAATTTTATTTAGAGTTTTATTCTAAATTTAAAATTTAATAAATATATATATTTAAAATAAATAAATAATAGAAGAAAATACATTTTAAATAATGAGCTTTATTATTATTAAGATATTCGATCTCCATTGTTGGTTTTACATAGCTATTGTTTTAGTGAGTAATCCTCCATAATGGAGGAACGTTCATTAGCAAGTTAGCGCCGTTTAATCTCGAAAGATAAGAATATTTGTAAGTTTTTTATATTAGTATTGATCACCGTAATGGTGACGACTGTATAAGACTTACAAACGTATGAAGCAATGGTGGAAGCTCATGAAATAGGAATGACCTTGACTCTCGCCTAAACGGGACAACGTCGGATTCTCTTTTCGATCGAATAAAAGGTTGCTAGAATGTTTGTCATTTTAGATGAGCTGACAACTCTATTCAATGGATGATAGCTTTGACTCTCGCCTAAACGGGACACTGATATCAGTTTGTTGAAAACCTTGGAAATTATTTAGGATTGTATTTTTTTAGTATTTTCTCTAGTCATTCCTACTTGCTATGTGCTAATAATTTCTGAATAAGATTTTGTGTTAAACCATAATTGATATCTATTGATTATCTTGTAGTATCCTGAATTGCAATGTCGAATCCCATGTTATCAGTGTTAACTGAAAATAAGCTAAATGGAGCTAACTTCCCAAAATGGAGAGAGAACATTAATATTGCTCTCATAGGTGAAAGTGCCCTGTTTGTGTTGACTGACCCGTCTCCTGAGCAACCAGGTGACAATGCAACCAAAGCTGTTAAAGAGAAGTTCGAGCATTGGCAGAATGCTAACAACAAAACTCGATACTTCATGCTTTCTAGCATGGTTGACACCTTGAAAACAAGGTTTGCTAACACTGTCACGGCTGTAGAAATCACGACGCAGTTAACTGAGCTATTCGGTATGGCATCTATCCAGTCTCGCTTTGACGCGACTAAGAAATTCATCAACGCACGGATGGAACCCCATCAGAATGTGCGTGATCACCTTCTCCAGATGGCAAGTTATTTCCAGGAAGCCCAGAATCATGGTGCCGAAATGGATCAGACTACTCAAGTGAGTCTCATCTTGAACAGTCTGACTCCAGACTTTCTACCCTATACATCAAATTATGTCATGAATAAGAAGGAACAAGACTTTCATACTTTAGTCAATGACCTTCAGACATATGAAAATTTGATTGGAGGTCCCAAGAAAAGAGGGAATAAACCTCAGAATTCTGGAAATGGTAATAAGACGAGTAATCCTGAGGCACACGTTGCTTCTACTTCCAAATCCAATAATAAGAAGAAGTGGAAAAATGCCAAGAAGCGAGCTCAAGCTGCGAAAGCAACTAAGAACAAAAAGGCTGGAGCTTCTGGTGATACACCAAAAGGAAAATCTTTCTACTGCAATGAGAAAGGCCATTGGAAATCCCAATGTCCTAAGCTTCTTGCAAAGAAACAAGGTATGTCTTTATAAACGGATGTGTTTTAGTGAATTATTATCCATTTGGATTATTAATTCTGGACTACTAACCTTGTTTATCATTCTTCTTATAGCTCAAGCTTCTTAAACTCGGATGTTGTCTTAGCGAGTTGGATTTGAAAGCTGGATTGTGGATGGAGGTCGTCTATGATAAAGAAGAAGCTCATTTAATTTTTTGAATTAATTGTTTATTTTTTTTAAACAATTTGGATTTCAAGTTTGGAATTTTATTCCCTGTTCGTTTCTCATAATATTGCAAACAATTTTTTTTTGGTTTATAATAAAATTTATTTTTAATTGCAATCTATGAGTTGAGCTTCAGTACTTTATCTTATAAATCAATTACCAATTGTTATATTTATTATGTTTGTATGTGTATGTGTTTTTATTATTGATACAAATTCTATAGTTATTTAAACTCCTTACAGGGTTATTACTACATAAACACTAGAAATTATTTCTATGTTTATGAATAATTGTTAATTCTAAAACAATTATTGAGAATTTGTTTAATAAAAATATCTTTTGATCTGATAGGGGTGGAGAAAAGTTAAGAATGATATGCAGTTCAACGATCTTTTATATCTAATGAACTCTGGATTATATTCAACTCCACATACTCTCTATCACACTTAGGGAATCATGATCTTTACAACCTTTAGGGGTGGATCATAATCTCTATAAACTTAGGGGTGGACTTTATTCCACAGTACTCTTTGTGACACATAATTTTAAACATGGAAATAATATAATAAATTAGCTATTATCAGAATAAATCCTTGATCTTGATTATATGTTCCAGTTTAGATTTACTGTTGTAATAGTTAATGATACCATTAAAGTTCTTTGATAATGTATCACATTACCTTAGTTGAGTGGGAGAATATTAAAATTCTTTACCCATCTTCATTTGGTTGACACTTGTGATAGGAACTTAAGAACTTCACTGATAAAATAAATCTAACCATTCACATGGATACAAATGACTTATCAGAATTATGAGAATAAGATAGAAAAATTCTTGCATTGTCTATTCGAATGACTTGAGACAAGATTTCTAATCCTCATAACATTTTATGGTATCTTGATTTGATTGCTTAATCTCTAGCAAGTATTTTACACTTCAAATACTAGACTGCTATGTTGATGACCTAGTCTTAAAGAAACTTATCGTTTCAGAGTAAGAAAATAAGTCACAACGAGATATCCCCAGAAACAATAATAAGAGGTTAAAAGTTTTTAACCAGAAATCTACTATTGAGTGGGAGCCATCTGAGATGTAATCAAATGGGGAACATTATGGGACAGTCAAGAAAGATTTATAAAAGTGACCTATATGTTAGAAGGAAGTATACATTAGTGACCCTAATATCCACATCGACTCATTAAGAATTTTGAGATGGTGGTTACTCTGGGGGTGGAGGAATCATTGTAGAAGAGTGTAAAACCCATCTATAATAATTCAAGCTTCATCAGAGAAGATATAACTTTGTAAATTCGAAGTTACCAGAAAGTTATTTTACTGAAAATTCTACACTGCATTATGTCAATTCCAAATTTTAAAATTTGAGAGATATGTCTTCTATTTGTTCAGATGTACTTAATGGGCAGTAAGGATTTCAGTATCCCTTGATGAGTAAAGCATATAGTTAAGGAGGTTTCATAAGTTTTATGAACCTGGTTCCAGAAATATGGGTGGATTCAAACATACTACACTTGATCAAAGGATCGAGACGAAAGATTGATGGTAATGCACAACTTGTTTTATGTTAGTGCAAGTGGGAGTTTGTTGGGTTTTGTGCCCTAAATAAAACCCATTACAATCTGATTTGCTATCAATATAGAATTTTAAAGTAATTTATGTTCACATGTATTTTACATGTTTGTGGTTTAATATATATATTTAATATATGCACAAAATCAGTTAAATCCAGAACATATATTCATTCACAATTACAGTATTGTCAATACAGTGGAATGTGATTGTGATTATATGATTCAAAAGACTTAGTCCCTGTTCATCAGTGTTTTGGATTTACACTGATGTGATAATCAACGATAAAGTATACTTACACTTGGAGTAAGTGGTATGTTCTTTCCAAGACATTGGTAAAGTATACTAGTTTCGAATGTATGGAGTATACATTGGACTAGACCGATATTGAACTTAGATAAGATATTATAAACTTACCGTTGTATCTTTCAAAGTCAATATCAGAAGTTGATCTTAGATTAAAAGAATCTAAATCCTGATATGCTTAGGCTCAATCTCAGGAGTGTTATTCATGTTCTTTGATTTATTAATTAAGCCTACTTTTGGGTTAGGGTGATACGTATATTTTGGGAACATGATAGCGTAACTGAGTGGGAGTGCTGAACATAAATATGGAATCTATAGCTTTTACTGGTGTATAGAAGTCAAGTGATGATTCCCTTCGAGCTTAGTTAAATAGAAGTAAATGGATGAGCTCTTGTTTCAGTGACTATATATTAGATCACTAAAACATCATTTACAAGTAACTAAGTGTTTGAAGGGGCAAAATACATTGAGGGGTGTAAACGGTAAATTTGTCCCATCTTGATGTAAATCATCTATATAGAGGATCTTTTAATCACATTAAGATTATAACAATGGTTAAATGAGATAGCATATGGATATCGTGAAACATATAATATGCTCTATATAAGTCTGAGAGTGCAATTCCAAGTTCTAAGAGTGGATTCAACAAGGAATTAATAAGTTAGGGATTTACTTGGTAAATCGGTTCAACTTATTGGAAGCTCAGCAACATAGATCCATGATCCCCATTCTAGTTGAGACTATACTTTTTGTAAGACTCTATAATTGATTTATGATTAATCAATTATAATTCTAAAAGTTAGACTATGTCTAATTTGTGAATTCTCACAGTTTAAGGATGAAATTGTAAATAAAAGGGTTTCTAGGTTTAATTATTAATTAAGAGACTTTGTATGTCTAATTAATAATTATTTTAAATGACAGTGTTATTTAATAATCTATTTTGGTTATTAAATAATTAGTTTTGGCATTTAAATGGTTAGAATTGGAAAAATGGCATTTTTGGAGAAATAGAAATAAGATTGAGGAAACTGCAAAATCCAAGTGAGGCCCATATCACACCATGGTTGGCCACCTCTTTTCATGTTTCCCAATTATTATTTTCAATTTTAATTGCCATGTAATTACTAATCAAAGCCTATCAATAATAGGAAAGTGGTGGATCACACTAAATAAGGCAGTTAATCAATTACACAGTAAAAGAGGAAACTGTTTATTTGGAAAGTTGAGCTCTCCTTTTCACTATATATTGCCGCCCCTCTCTTCTCTTTGTAAGGCATCATTATACACAAAATCAAGAGAAAAAAAAAGGGAGAGAAATTTCGAGATTCTTTGTGAGAGAGAAGTGCCCACACACAGCATACAGTACCTCGATCATAGTTTGGAAGACTGTGAAGGATCACATCCAATTGAAGGACATTCGGGCTCAGATCTTGATTATACTCTGCTACAGACAGGAATTAAGGGTTAGAGATCTGAGTGGAAGGAGACACTTAATTCCGCTTCCATCACTGTAAGGTTTCTTAACTTTTATGTGTTTTTATTTATCGTTTTAGAAGTTCATATTTAGGTTGTTAATTCAACATACTTGTGAGTAGATCTAAGATCCTGGTAAAATTAATTCCAACACTGACATGATTGCCGAATAAGCCTTTGTGCACTTTTATCAATAATCGCTCGACTTCTTTCTTAGTGACACACCTTCGGAGTAGCATTGAGAAGCCTCGTCTGTAGATTACTCCATCTAGGATTAGGTATTTAGCAGCTTTTCTCCTCATTTTTCTCTTGCCTTAATTTTGTTTTTAGGCAAGGCTCCAGTTTGGGAGGTATGCTGCAATGGGCAATGGGCATCATCTAGGTTGGACTGTCATCCAACATGTCAACCTCTTTTAGAATGGCATTACTTGGTTCTTTTAAGAACTGTATGGGTACCAAATTTCCCTTGTCGATTATGGTGCTTCTTGCTAGACGGGCGAGGGCATCAGCTGTTTCATTCTCTTCTTTAGGGACTTTCCTTATTGTATAGCCTTTAAGCCGACTTAATAAGTCTTGGGTTTTGCTTAACTAGGCTATCATTCTTTCACCTCAAGTTGTATATTCACTGAGGACTTGATTTACAACAATTGAGAATCGTTGTATATGTCTAGGTGGTCGGGCCATACTTCATGCGCTAGCTTAAGGCCAACAATCAGAGCTTCATATTCAACCTCATTGTTGGAGGCCTTACAATTGAACTTGATTCCCTTGTGCAGTTGTTGCCCTCCATGTGTAATGAGAGCAATGCCTACACCAGACAGGTGGTCAATACAGCTTCTATCAACGTGTAACTTCTAGGCTAAATCTTTGTTCTCTTGCTTCTGCTCTTGCTCTTTCTTTTCTCCTGAATCTTCGGAGGTTTTACGAGATATGCCTGTACATTCATACACAAAGTTGGCAAGAGCTTGGCCTTTTATGGCCATCCTTGGTTGGTATATGATCTCAAAATGGCTGAGCTAGTTGGCCCATTTAAGTAATCAGTCAGATGCTTCATGTTTTTGTAATACCTGTCGCAATGGTTGGTCAGTGTACACAATTATTGGGTGGGCTTAAAAGTACAGTCTGAGCATCCTTGATGCTAAAGCAGGTAGTATGTCAACTTCTCCAGTACTTGATGTCCGCAAGAGGATCTTCTCTTCCAGTATACATTTTCCATACTGACATCTTAAACTTAGGCAAGGGCAAGACATTAATATATGACAAAAATGGAGACACCCTTGACCAATCTAGTTCAAGGTCTAATCGTTTTGGGTCAACTAGGCCCTTTATCATATCTCTTATTTGATTCAGTTATGCTTGTACAAAAGGATCTGATGTAGTAAGAACTTGACCGAGTGGCCTTTATTTGCTGGGCTGAAGCCCTTGGTCAGCTAAACCTTGGCCGGCCATACCCTAGGTGAGGGTATGTCCATGGCTGGCCATCCCTAGACTAGGTAACTGGCTTTGGCCGGCCGACATTGGATTAGGTAACTAGCCATGGCTGAGCAGCCCTACACTGGGTGGTGTATGGCCAATTGTTCTTCCTTGATTGGCCAAAATGGCATGTGTGTTGACAGGACGTTGATCACACTAAGTGCTCGTGTATGGTGGATTCATTTGTCTGAAATGATTGTCCATTAGTGGAACAATGTCACTTCGATTCTCACTCCTTAGTTGATGTTGTCTTGGGTTTTTCCAAATGTTCCCAGACCTAGTCTATCAAAGATATGCCTTAGAATGACTTGCTCCCAAATGTTTTAGAGAGGAATATCATTCTATTGGTTAGCCAGAGGATAACTGAGTGGTGTTGTTACTGAGCTAGGAATACTTGGTTGCACCTCACCATCACCTAGTGCCAGAGACTAGCTATTCCCGCCATAAGATTTGTTTAGTAGAACTTGTATATCTTCAGGCAAGGGAAGGTCTGTCCTTGCAACTAAGGGGCTTGGTTGGACAACTTGCACAATGTCAACCTGCCCATAGGCCCTGCCCGAACTGTTGACGAGCCTTCCTTGCAAAGGATCTTTAATCAGATCCTATCCTCTCTCAGTAGTTCTTTCATTGAACTCCCTTATTAGGTTACTAGCCTCCCAATTACGTTGGTCCAGCTCTGCCTGATAGGCCTAGAGGATGGCCTCCTAGTTGTCCATCCACCTGAAGAATTTGTGTCTCTACTGGGCGAATGTATCGCAAGAAACATCTCATGATTACTCAGTTTGGTCAACTTGGCCTACGACCTCTCTGAGCCTAGCCAATTCGATGTCTTCTCCCAGGTCCACATAAGGCTCACCAATAGCTGGTTCGCCGATCCCTAGTCCTATTTCCCCTACATAATACTGGGGAACGGTGCTAGTTATGCTCTATAAAGGTTTTTCCATGTCGACAAGACCTTCTGTTTGAGGTGTTTTCGGTGGATCTACTTTGGGTGGCAAAGGCTATTGATTAGGATTAGCTAGTTAGTCGAGGCAATTGGATCAGATGTGTTGGTCAAGTTTGTTTGTCTATTGGGTTGATAGAATTGGTAGGGTTGGATGCATCAGTTGGGTTCGTGGAAACGCCTATGGTGGCTGGAACACGAACATTAAGATCAACAGTCATGGTATCTTGAGGAAGACCTGAAGAAGTAAAAGTTTTAGTTCTTCTTGTTACGACCATGATGATTGATTGAGTTTATAAATAATGCTCTCACTGAAAGCACTAAAATATTGACATCTAGGTCAGTATTTACTCTTGGTGAAGGAGTTTTAATTTAGAGAAGTATTAAGCAAACTAGTATAGAAAATTCAACCATGGAAGTCGAATATATAACAGCTTGCAAAGCAGCTAATGAAGCGATATGGTTGAAGAAATTCTACATTGCTCTGGAAGTAGTTCCAAAAGTAGAAAAACTACTGGTACTCTACTATGACAATAGTGGACTGGTGGCCAACTCTAAGGAACCAAGGAGCCATAAGAGAGGCAAGCACATTGAGAGGAAGTACCATATACAAAGAGATTTAGTATAGAGAGGTGACGGTCTTAAAGATTGCATCGAAACATAACCTTGTAGATCCATTCACAAAAACGCTACTAGCGAAATCTTTTATGGGTCATACAAACTAAGGGAGATGTCCAATTTACTTTTAGGAAAAGTGGGAGTTTTTAGGATTTATGCCCTAAAAAGCCTGTAAAGAAATTTTTTATTATTAGATAAAGAGTTAAACCTTTGATATATGCTTGAATGTTAAATTATTAATATTTAGTATTCAATGATTTATATTCAATATCAGAAAATGCCATATTCATATATAAGGTTATGACTTGTAGCTGTATAGAGAACTAAGACCACTTATCTATGTATAAAACAGTCAGCAACATATTAAAGTTTGGGAATCTTTAATCAATGGTTGCTATTACAGTTCACTGATGCCGGTTCTTCGGTGCAAGTAATCTTGGTTCGAATTACGGATGTAGTATAACATTAACGTGAAGGTGTTGTATATAATAGAAATTATATATGACAAAGACCAATATGAATGAAGTTGTCTTTATTAACACATCGGTTACTATAGAGACCTAATTCATATCATGATGATGATCAATATTAGATCGACCTAAATATTGAGTAATCATAAACTCCTGTTCATGTATTAATTTCTTTGATTCACTCGTTAAAGTTTTTCAGAGAAGATGATTCTTACAACTTTTGTTTTCAAAATCTAATAATATGGATGGTTGGGAACATGATTTATAATTATGGAATCATGACTTTCCTAACACATCGAATGTAATAACCCACTCTATTCTTGAGTGTTGAGGTTGGCTTAGAAGATTAAAGTGTGAATTCTTCAACAATAGTTCTCAGATTAAATGATCGTCAATTGTACTAAAAGATAGAAAGGATACTCTGATAGGCTTAAGAAGTATTGTGTTTCTTTTATTATTTCAAATTTAATCTATATATATATATATTATGTTGAGATCCTTGAACTTATGGTACATATTGGATAAAAATTATTTTTTATTAAATCTGTTATTACTTTTATAACTCTGATATGGATTATAAAAACTAGCATGTAACGCAACAACTTTATCTTGAGAAAATTTAATCTTTTTGGGTAGCTCACCAAATTTAGTTCGATGCCAAGAGTGAAGATGTGTTTACCGAACCAAGTGATTTTGAAGCACTCGTGAGTCGTGTCATAGAATCAGATTCAGAATTCTTCATATTGCAAGAGATAAATTAACTATAAGTTTTTTTTCTGTCAAGAAATTAATTATAAGCTCTTAGGAATGGATGCTTTTTGTAATTTTTGTTGGAGTATTATATTGTTTTTGTAAATTCAATTTCCTTTATATATACATAAATACATAAATAGAAAGAAAAAAAATAGAATTTAACAAACGTCCAAATTCGAACTAATTCAGTGCTTATTTTTATTTTAAATAAAAATTTTGTACCCAATTTAATATATTTTTTTTTTTTTGAAAAGCCAATTATATATATATTTAAGTATTAGTACCATAAATTTGTATTAAAATTATTATTACCTAATTATAAATTTAAATAATAATAATAAAAATTCAATCTAACACAATTCAATTATACTTTAAATGTAATTTAGTATTACATTTATTTATAAAAAAATATGTCAAACCAATTTTATTAAAAAAATAAAATAAATAAATACATTTAAATATTTTTAATAATATAACTTATTAATTTGTTATAAAGAATGTTTTTTTTTTTTTTCGACTTTGGGGGAGGAGGGATCTAAACTTGGAACCTCCTGGTGAGGAGAAGTGCGGGTCCATTAGGGTATGCCTATGATATCACCATGTTATAAAGTAAGATTAATTAAATGAATTAACATTTAATTCAAATTTAAATTAAAATTATTTAAAAAAAATTATCTAATTTTGTTGATACTTTTAAATAATTATCAAAGTTATGTTTTATTAAATAAATTAAATTTAGATATTTAAAATTATATTTTTTCAAAAATAAATAATTAATTGATTGATTTAATCGTATTAATTTTAACCAATAATTTTAACAAAAAAATATTATTAAACTAACAATTTCCGTTTGATAACCACATTTAATATAAGAAAGATATGTATATATATATACTTTTTATTTATTCCCTTCAATTTTAAAATTAAATAAGTTGTGTTTTTATTTTTGCATCAAACAACTACTAAATTTTGAGATACATAGTTGCCTTAATATATATGGTACACATAACATAATCTAATATTTAATTAAAGAGTGAAGAAAAATAAGAAAGATAATTTGAACTTATATATTGATAAAGAGTGTTTGTTCACTAGCCAGCTAGTGTTGAGTGATGTGGACAGTATTGGCAGTAGAGAGCTTTATAGTTTCTATGGTGCTTAATTAATGGTTTCAATACAGACTCGATTCCAAGTATCTTAGTCAACTTGCAAGAATAATATACCTTTATCAACCAACTTGCAGTATTTATTATATAATTATGGAAATTTATGTAGTAGACAGGTCGATTTTATATCTGTTTTGTCATTTAAAAAAATTAGTCTATTTCTTTTTATTATTTTGATTGCGTACGTTGTAGTAGGAATGCACATGGGATGGAGATTTCGTGGCGAGTGCTCCTCCGATTTCTATTCCCGTTAAAGATTTTAATCTCCATTCCTATTTATTCCTCATAAAGGATGGAGTGAGAACTCCCCTAATAGAGACGGGAAGGGAGCGCGAAATCCTTTAATAAAAAAATAATTTATAATAAAAATTTAAATATATAAAAATATTAAACTATATAAAAATTAAAATATTACACATTAATTATTACTTAATGAACTAATTATTATCTAAAATACAACTTATAATTCATAAAAAGAATACTAATTAATATACTAAAAATACAAACATAAATTATAAAATGTAAAATGTTACTAGAAATATAAAATAAAATATTAAACGGATTCCTATCGGGGTGGGGAGTGTCATCTCCGTGTCTGTTCCGTTTAACATTCGAGGACAAAAGTAATGCTCATTCTAGTCTTGTTCGCCATTTAGATGGGAAATCCCCACTCTATTAAGGATGAGTCCCCGTGGGGCCCATCATAAGAAAAAATAGTCGGGTGTATAAAAAAATATGTAAAAAAAATCTTATTTTTGGTATTATAAATTATTTAAAAAAAAAAATAAAAATTTATATGAAATAGTCTTAAATAATTATAATATACATGATTATTAAAAAAAATTAGATTAAAAAGTTCTCCTAAATGGCGAAAGAGACTACTCCTTACAAAATGTAATGTTAACTTACCCTATAATTTATATAATGGAATAGTATTTCCTATTATATACCTCAAATTTGTTTCATATAATTAAATAATTTATTTTGAATGAACATCCATTAATCACGAAATTAATAAAATATATAAGATAATGATGGTGAAATAAATAATTAATGGAGAAGACTTATAATGTAATCTGATTGATTAAGTAGCTCTAGCTTCAGATATATAGCCATTTAATTTCGAATTTAAGAATATTGCTACACATTTCTTCTCTTAATTAATTAATTACTAGCTAGCTTAACTTATACAACTTTCCCTTCTCTCAAGGAAAAGGGAGAAAGGTCAAATTCATGTCTTTATCGAAATTAATAATAATAATTAAATTGTTTTGCTTTACTTTGCTGCTTTCTTTATAGAGATGTTATATAAGAGAAATGTTAAAAGGTATATTGTGTTAGAATCTGTTAAGTGTGATATTGTTATTAGTTTAATTAAGTATTAAATCTCATATTATTTAATGTAAGCTTTTAGAAAATATCTCTACCTAATCTTAGAGCACTACCTATAAAAAATATTAAACACTATTGGTACCTAATAATAATACTCGTTATATAATGCGACTTATGCTCATGTGACTTGGACGACAATCATATTCGTGTTTTTTATGAACTACAAAACATCAATTTCATAGAAGAAAAAAACAAAATCCCAAAGTATGGGAGGTGAATCAAGAGTAGAGAAACTTATAACTTTAATTTTGTTATATAGTAGAAGAGCATTAATATAGGGCACTAGTGGTGTTCAGTATCTCCTAGAAGAGTGGTGCTTTATGATAGGTTAATAATATTCTTTAAAAGCTATTATATTAAATTATATGGGACTCGATACTTAATTGCACCAATAGCGATATAAAACCTAAGAGGGTACTAAACAACTATGATGGCTTTTTGCATTTCTCATTGTCGAAATATATAGGATTTGTGCCCCTAATTTCATATCTTAGTAAACTTTTGCTTTGAACTTTTTTTTGTTACAAAATATTCTTTCTAAACTATAAAAATCATTGTAAATATCTATTTTTAGCTACCTTCGTAGTTGGTCATTTTTTTTTTTCATAATTGTTGATGTAATACTAATTGATATTAGTTTGGCTCAGTTTAAAAATTCAGAGAAAATAAATAAATATACAAATAACAATTTAATGATAAATTATGAGAATATTATATATACACATCCTTATAGCTAATGTTTCTACATTAATGCCAAATAAATTTCGGATAGATTAAAGTTGTTAAATAAATCATCATAGTACACTTATACATGTAACTCATAGCCAAATAAATAATATTTTTGAAAAAATGAGTCGAATGTAATTAAAGAGGGATATTCGTAACGATTTTTTTAGTTCACGAAAAATTTTCGCGACATAAAAAAGTTTAAAAGATAAAATTGTCATAATGTAGGAGGAAAGTCCTATGTTGTTGTTGTTTTTTTTTTTTTTTTTTTTTGGTGAAAGTGTGGCGCATTAAGTCCTATTTATTCTATATAATAATTGACATTATAGTTATAGTATATTTTTTTACCAGCTTTCAATAAAGTTATGACTAACTAAATGTGACCAAAATACAATTCGAATAATATTTTGCTCATACTTTTATACCTGTACAAAATAATGGGAATTTGACTTGAAGGAGTAAAGTTAGAGGGATTTAATGTTATAATTAATTAAAGTTAAAAAGTGAGACTGGATAATATAAATCCATGCAAAGTCATTAAATTTAATTTACCAAACATGAGTTAAGTTTGATATTCTCATTTTTACCAATTCTAACTCTCGTACCAAATGCACTTAAAGGTGTTTCAACACTATTTTCACTTCATAAAATATTCTAAATAATGAAAACTTTTAGATATTTTAAGATTAATTAAGGTTATAATTTATTCAAATATTGAAAACACAATCATTTGTACAACAAAAATTGTTTTGACTTAAAAAATAATGTTAATGTATGATTTTTAAACAATCACTACTAAAAAAAACTCATTTAATATATATTTTTCATGTCTAGAAAAATTAGTGTAGGACATGAAAAAGTTATAACGAGTTTTCATATCTAGTATTGCTGGACATAAAAAAAATTTCATCGTCCAACAATACTTGACATGAAAAGTATGTGAGGACGTGATAAGGTAATAATTCATTTTTTTTTTCATTTTGGTACAGCGGTTAATGTCCTACATTGTTGGACGTGACTTGTGGACCACATCAAGCGAAATTGGACGTGAATCTTACTATAAAAAAACTAAAGTTGAAACTGCATATGTGAATCAAGCGTATAACATTTATACTCACTTGCAATAAAACCTTATTATTAGCTAAAACAAATGCAAAAAACATTCTATTGTTATATAAATTAACAATTAACCCAAGATCTATTTGTATATAACATAGAACACAATAGTAGTATATGATAATTGAGTATGTGTACCTGATTGATCCATAGCAATTATCTCTGTTTGATCCACAGCAGTTACTCCAATTTTATGTGTACCTGATTGATCCATAGCAATTATCTCTGTTTGATCCACAGCAGTTACTCCAATTTGATAGTGCAATACTATCAACTAAGTCTTCCTCCCTAGATCTCTAAATCAGAAGCAGTTTATTTTCTCTGATTATCAAAAGGTATACAATTGTGATGAGACAATATGGATTTATAGAGTTAGGGAGGGGACTTAGCTACAAAACCCTAGTTGGGCTCGCTCATCAAAGGCTTCAGTCAACTAGAAAAGCCCACACTTCTGCTTCACCTAGACTTTACTCACAGATGCTAAGCCCATTAACAATTGATCACCAACAACATGGGCTAATACAGCAAAGAACTATCCAATCAACCCAAGTTTTAATAAAACCAATAAAATTTAATGTAAGCCCAAATAAAAGTCTAACATTCTCCCACTTGGGCTACATTGATTTTAATACATATATATTATATATCAAAATAATTTTATTTGAAAACGACTCATGGGTTGAACAACAGAAAACATTTGTGGCCACTTTAAAAACTGATAGTTCTCTGATAGCATCTCAACATACCGGTCCAATTTAACCTTTGATAATGAACTATGACAGTCATATTGTTTTTAGCTCAACAAAAGACATTCATAATCACAAATACCAAAGTATTAAATCGACATGGTCAATAAGTCTAGTAGTGTGGTAAGGAATTATGTTCAACATGTGATCAATTTAAAATAACATAATATCCTTATCAGTCCTCAATTTCACTGATACCGTGATGCTTAATAAATAAGCCAGTGAAATTAAACATACACCACTTAAAATAAGTAAGTGTCACTAAACTTGCTTAAAGAATTAAGCCAACAACATATCATTGTCAATAAGCAAATAAATTTAAAAGACAATGATCACAACAATATGAACCACATGCTTTCAATTCAATCATTCTCGAGAATATAACAAAACATAATTGAAAACATATCCATTCAATAATAAAAAATATTGAAACATAAAATGTAGTTCATAACTTTATTCAGAAAATTATAAATAATAATTTCTAAAAAAAAACAAACAGAAAACAAAACTCCCACTAACCCAAAAGATCAAAAGATTCTAAAATGCCCATATTAACAACATGTTTATTAAACAGCACGACACTTAACCCTTTGGTTAGAGGATCAGCTAACATCGACTCGGTCTTGCAATTTTCAATGACAATGTCTCCTTTCTTGACCAAGTCTCTGACAGTGAGATACTTTATTTCCATATGTTTAGAAGCACTACTAATCTTGTTATTCTTTGAAAAGAAAACAGCAGCATCATTATCACAATAGATTAGCATAGGTGTGGAAATAGAATCAACCACTCGTATCTCCGAAATAAAATTCTTCAGCCACAAAGCTTGCAAAGATGCCCCATAACATGCAACAAACTCAGCATACATAGTAGATGATGTGATCAAAGTCTGTTTAACACTCTTCCAAGAAATAGCAAAGACTCGCCAAGGTGAAAATATAGCCAGAAGTTGACTTTAAATCATCTACACAACCACCAAAATCTGAATCTGAATAACCAACAACTCGAAGATTGTCAACATGCTTATACACAAGCATAAAACTCTTCGTTCTTTGCAAATATCTCAAAACTTTCTTGGCTGCAACCCAATGATCAAGGCCAGGATCAGATAAATATCTCCCAAGAACATTGACTACGAAAGCTATGTCAGGTCGAGTGCAAACCTGAGCATACATCAAACTCCCTACTACACTTGCATAAGGGATGTTCTTCATTGCTCCTCTTTCCAAGTCGTTCTTAGGACATTGCTGCTTAGTGAACTTGTCCCCTTTCAGAATAGGAACAGAACCAGCTTTACACAAATCCATGTTGAACCTTTTGAGCACACGATTAATGTAAGCTTCTTGAGATAAGCCAAGAACTTTTCGATTCCTGTCACGATGGATCTCAATCCCCAAAACATAGGATGCCTCTCCAAGATCTTTCATATCAAAATTGGAAGACAGAAAATTTTTGGTCTCATTTAGTAGTGACAAATTACTGCTGGCAAGTAAAATGTCATCTACATAAAGAACAAGAAAAATATAACGACTCCCACTGATCTTCATATAAATACACTGATCAAACTTGTTCTCTACGAAACCAAACGATGTCACAACCTTGTCAAACTTCAAGTACCACTGGCGAGATGCCTGTTTGAGACCATAAATGGATCGTTTCAACTTGCAAACTAAGTGTTCTTTTCCATTCTCCTTGTAGCCTTCAGGTTGAGACATATAGACTTCCTCATTCAATTCTCCATTCAGAAAAGCAGTTTTAACATCCATTTGATGCAACTCTAAATCAAAATGCGCAACTAAGGCCATAAATAATTCTGAATGAATCTTTAGTGGAAACGGTGAGAAAGTTTCAGTGTAATCAATACCTTCTCTTTGAGTAAAGCCTTTAGCCACTAAACGCGCTTTAAACCTTTCAATCTGTCCCTTTTTATCCCTTTTAGCCTTTAAAATCCACTTACAACCTATTGGTTTAAAACCATCAGGTAATAAAACTAGCTCCCATACACCATTTTTCTTTATGGAGTCGATCTCATCATCCGTAGCTGTTAACCATTTTGAAGATTGTGGACTATTAAGTGCTTCACTAAAAGTGACAGGATCCACAAAATGATCAATATCATATTCTCCTTCTCCAAGATAAACAAAATTATCATGACACTTTGTTGACTTCTTTTGTCTCTGAGATCTTCTTAGAGGAGGTACTTCTGGAATAACTTCTCTTTGTTGATCATTGTTTTGAATAACATCTTCCACAACTGGAATTTCTTCAATAACAGGATTCTCATTAACAATAGGAGCTTCATCATTAATAGGCCCTTCATCAATAATAGGACCTTCATCATCTTCGATATCGGGAGCAATGTATTCATCAACAATGGGAGCATTACCAACTGGAGTAGGATTGAGACTACTATTATCATCTCTTGAAAATGACATAGGAATACAAATTCCTTTAGAGGACTCCCCCATTTCAAGAGATGTTGAAGGAATTTTTTCAGCAACATCAAATTCCGAAATTTAGCGATGCGAGATTCAACAATTCGCGTACCACGAGTGGGACAGTAAAAGCGATAGCCTTTTGAGCGCATTGGATAACCAATGAAATAACAGCGATTTGTTCTCGGATCTAACTTTTTCAAATTAGGATCATAAATCTTTACTTCAGCTGGACAACCCCATACACGAAGATGATTAAGACTAGGCTTCCGCCCAGTCCATAACTCAAAAGGGGTCTTGGGAACATTTACCGGGAACACGATTTAAAATATAAGTTGCGGTCATAAGTGCTTCACCCCATAAAAACTCTGGAAGATTTGTTCTACTCATCATACTTCTAACCATATCCATGAGAGTGCGATTTCTCCTTTCAGCAACGCCATTTTGCTCAGGTGAACCAGGCATAGTGTATTGAGCAACTATACCATTTTCTTGTAAGTACTCTGCAAAAAGCCCCATGTGTTGTCCAGATTCTGTATAACGACCATAATATTCTCCTCCACGATCAGAATGAACAACTTTGATGACTCTTCCTAATTGTTTCTCAACCTCATTTCGAAAAATTTTGAGTTTATCAAGGGCGTCAGATTTTTCTTTAATTAAATAGGTGAATCCATAACGAGAAAAATCATCGATAAAAGTGATAAAATACTTATTTCTGCACAATGTGGTTGAATAAGGACCACTGATGTCTGTGTGGATAATTTCCAATAAAGATTGACTGCGGTTCGCAGTCTTCTTTCTTGTTTTAGTCAATTTTCCACGAGTACAATCAACACAAGTATCCCAATCAGAAGCATCAAGAGGAGGAAGTATTTCAGATTTAATTGAACGATCAACCCTTTCTCTGGAAATATGACCCAATCTTTTGTGCCATAACAATAAGGATGTTTCCTTAATATGAGGTCTTTTACCCACAGTATTCACAACATTAAAAGAGGAATCTAAAGGAGCCAATGACAACTTGTAAAGACCATCAGAATAAAAGCAATTTCCAATAATTCGAGAGTCAAGCATAATGTCAACATTATCATTTGCAAAATGAAAAGAATATCCTTGTTTAACCAAAAGCGGAAGCGAAACTAAATTCCTTTTAAAAGTAGGAACATAAAAAGTATTGTTCGAATAATCTTATCACGAGAGCGTAATTCAAGAATAAATGTTCCAACATAGATAACGTCAACTCCAACATCATTGCCCACTTTAAGCTTGGACTCCCTCTCACTTGGCTTCCTGAGATCCCTTAGCCCCTGTAAGGAAGCAGAAACATGAACAGTAGCACCACTGTCTAACCACCAAGAATCAATAGGAACATCAACTAGATTAGATTCAAAACAAACACATGCCAATGGATTACCTGATTGTGCTTGCTTCTTTTCTAACCAAGTCTTAAATTTGTGACAATCCGTTCTCCGATGCCCCAATTTTTCACAAAAGTAACACTTCACATTAGAGTATTTGGACTTTCCATTGTTATTCTTCTGTTTATTCTTATGCTCCTTACCATTACCATTCTGTTTTGTAGCACCATCATTTTTATTCTTGAATTTTCCTTTTCCTTTGTTGGGCTTGAGGTGAGAAACATAGTTAGCAGATTCATTCTTCTCCCTTATAAGCTTGCTTTCTTCAGCTACACACTGAGAAATTAGGTCGCTGATAGTCCATGTTTGATTGTAAGTGTTGTAGAAATTTGTCTTGATAAGGCTGAAAGAGGCAGGAAGAGCATGAAGAGCTCGATGAATAATGAAAGAGTCAGGAAGAGGAATATTATGATCTTTCAACTTGGACTGAACATTCACCAATTTCAGAATAAAATCTCGCACTCCTTTTATTTCATCATACTTAATGGTTGTCATTTCATCCATAAGATGTCCAGCTTCAGCGTTTTCACCAGTGTCGTATAATTTTTCTACAGCATTGAAAAACTCTTTGGCATTTGTAGTGTCTGGCAAACCACTCAATAGATGTTCAGGAATGGATCTTTTCATAGTAAGAAGACTAAGTCGACTTGACTTTTCCCATTGTGCATGATGAGTTCTCTCGGCAGCTGTACTGGAGTCTGTAAGATCAGCAGGTTTTTCTTCTCGTAGGCACAAGTCCAAATCCATTATGCCTAAAGTAAATTCCACATCTCGTTTCCATGTCTTGTAGTTGGAAGCATTCAAAATATGGATGGAAGCATTATTGTTGTTCACAGAAAAGGAGACTGAAAAATTCAAAAATTAAAACTTGAATAAGCAATATGAGCAATGTATTAGAAAATATTGTAGAATCAACTGGTCATTATAAACTCCCCTTTGGGGTGAGAATATAACACACACATGATCTACCTTCATGAAGTTAACAACAAAGAAAAAATACATATCATTTAAGAATTTTATTACCTTTGGGCAAATAAATTTCTTAAAAATATGTATTAATTCAAACAAAAAAATAATAATAAATTTATATATTTAAATTATTACCTTTGGGCAAATAATTAAAATATATACATTTAATATTAACTCACTTCATGGAATGTGAACTAATATATGTAAATACTACCTTTGGGCAAATAATTACACATATAGTCAACCAAAAATATAATATTTTCTTCAACATGTGAAATTTGGTGATAAAACAATCATTGAAAATTAATAATTTTCAACCAAATTTCTAAAAGAGATATATAATTGCTTTTATTATATTGATAAGCAAAAAATAAAGTGTCCACCATAACACATTATTTTTGTATCAAATAATCAAGTTTTATAACTTTAGAACAACAAATAATTAAAAGATGTGAATATAAGAAAATTGGTGGAGACTACATAGTCAAAACAAATTAAATAAGAGAGTGACTATGTTTTATGGAACGAGAAGAAACTCAAAAAATTTTCTATGATTGACAAATTTCGAAAAATCATCAAAAAATATTTTTAATAATTTTTTAACTACATAATTATCATTAAAATAATAATAATTATTAAACGGAGTCAAAAAATTAATTAAAAATCATAGAAAAATCAGAAATTAAATTCTAATAACGCTGAAAAAAAAATCGTCAAAAACGGACATCCCAGCCGGCCCCACGCGCCCCCACGCGCCGCCTGCGCGAGTGGGCTTCGCGGCTGGGAGTTGTCTTCAACCTCCAGCGGGTCCAGCAGTTCGGGTTACGTGACCCGGTTTGGCCAGTCGGGTCTGCAACTGTTTTTCGGCCAAAAATTCGTCGAAAAGTGGGGATTTGGATGGGTTTTGCTCGGGATTAAATTTCTAATTGATCTATGCTACTAATTTCGGGTATTAAAGACTAAAAAACAATAAATCTAAAGAAAAGCGATCCAAAAAATAAAGAGCATAAAAAAAAATTGATTTGGAATATCAATCTTAATTACAATACAAAATTAATCATTTAAGAACATTCATAAACAATTAATAATGAGATATCTATAATCAATTTTAGATTAAAAACCATAAAATCAAAATACATAATTATAATTTCACATTATAATCATATAAACCCTAAAACTTTAAAATTAAAATTCTCTTAATATAGACTATGAATTCAAACACATAATATATCAATTGAAAGAGAATTTAAAGATCAATAAAATCCCTAAAGTTTTAAGATTTATAAACAAAAAATTACACATAAAATAATAACGAAATTAATATGAAATTATGGATAATTAATATATACAAATTAATTATACTAATTATAGGCTCTAAATCATATACAATAGGCAATCTGATACCACATGTTATATAAATTAACAATTAACCCAAGATCTATTTGTATATAACATAGAACACAATAGTAGTATATGATAATTGAGTATGTGTACCTGATTGATCCATAGCAATTATCTCTGTTTGATCCACAGCAGTTACTCCAATTTGATAGTGCAATACTATCAACTAAGTCTTCCTCCCTAGATCTCTAAATCAGAAGCAGTTTATTTTCTCTGATTATCAAAAGGTATACGATTGTGATGAGACAATATGTATTTATAGAGTTAGGGAGGGGACTTAGCTACAAAACCCTAGTTGGGCTGGGCCTGCTCATCAAAGGCTTCAGTCAACTAGAAAAGCCCACACTTCTGCTTCACCTAGACTTTACTCACAGATGCTAAGCCCATTAACAATTGATCACCAACAACATGAGCTAATACAGCAAAGAACTATCCAATCAACCCAAGTTTTAATAAAACCAATAAAATTTAATGTAAGCCCAAATAAAAGTCTAACATCTATCCCATCCTCTCTCTCTCCATCTTCTTCTTCTTCAAGAACCCTACCAATGCCACTCCACCCCATTCTTTCTTCTTCTTCTTCTTTCCAATGGAAACTCTAGCCCACATCCACCCCATCCCCGAGCGCCATCTTCTCCGGCCACCTTAGGTCCCACGAGCTTCACCACCAACATTCAACTTTCTCTCTCTTCTTTTTTCGTTTTCTTTGGCTTGACGCGGCTTTGGCCTCCTCTGCTTTGCTATGGTCCAAACAGAGGCCATAAATGAGTTCCTTGGCCTCCGAAACCACAAGATCCTCTAGGTCCCCACTGTCCATGTCACTGTTTCCTAAGCCCATTATATCCAAATCATGTGGCCTAGATTTGGACGTCTCCGGGGCTTGTTAGGCCAAACGACCTTCGTCGACGTCCACCATGACCTTTGTCGATGACCGAAACCCAATCCCAAGGTCAACTTGCCGAATTTGAGACTTCTTGACTCTGATTGCATCTCTATTCTTTATTCTTTTCTTTTCTTTTTCTTAGATCTCTTTTACTTGTGTAATATTGTTCTCTTTCTTTTTTTTCTAGGTCGACAGGTGGTGGCTGAGGTTGGTCAAGTGCGGCTTGCAGCGGTGGTTGTTGATTTCTTCTATTTTTTTTCATTACTCTTGTTCAAATGTTCAAACTTTATAAGTTTATTGGTGAAAGAAATAGTGTTTAATATTATATAGTGAAAGAAATAGTATTTAATATTGTTAGTTTATTATTTCTTAATTAATGCAAATACCATTTTGAATTTCATGTTTTGTAAAAGTTACTAAATAGTCTTCTATTTTGTTAAATGACAATTCAGACATTGTATTTCTTAAAATGGTACAAAATAGACCTTGAGCTTAATTTTCGTCAAATGAAAACTTAATAATAACCTGACATAGAGGTATTATGACAAGAATGGTTACATTTTTTTGCACTGTTCATGATAGAAATTAATTTTAGGTTGGTTATATTTAAAAAAAAAAACGAAAAAATTAAGCTCTTGATTTATTTTGTATTATTTTGAAAAATATAGGACCTAAATTATAAATTAACAAAACATAAGGTCAAATCTGTAAATTTTACGAAATACATAATCTAAAATAATATTAATTTTATTTTTTATATATATAAAATTCAATTTCTTAGAACTTTATATTTATTAATTATTTAATATTTAAAATTAATAAAAAAAAAGTATTTCATGCCTACACTAAGTATAATAATATTAAATTATTACACTTCACGTCGAGCAACGTTGTATATGAAAAAAAAAAAAAATTCATTGCAGATCTTATTGTCATGTCCAATAATTTTGTACAAGACATATTTTTTTATGTCTATCATTATTGAAAATAAAAAATATTCTTTTTATATTCTTTGATATTATGTACATCATATGCATTTTATCATCATGAAAGAATTACCATATTCTATAGCTTTGATGACTATAAAAGAAGTTTTTTTTTTTTTTGTAATAGTGAATATATGTTTAAATTTATAGAAAATTAAGAAGGAAAATACATATTCTTAAAACATCTTATGAATTATGCATGAACCTGTATATATCGATGTCAATTCTAAAACAAGTACGTTCAATCTTTTTCAAACATAAATGTTATTTGTAATTATTAACATTTTGTTATAATATATAAATATATTTATATTAAGAGAGCACTGTATCTCCAAAAGAATTTAATAATGTTCTCTACTATAGTTAGAATTAATTATTTTAACAATGTTTTTTTATAATTTTTATTTGTTAAATATTATATAATTAAATAAAATAATGAAACGTAGTATTACTTATGATTAAAATACTATATATTAAAAACATTAGGCAAAAAAGTAGAGCGTTTTTTACAATCGTGAGCTTCATATTAATTATTTATTATAATCGGTTAATTTTTGTATTGTTGGAGCTTATTTTTTTAACGCACTCCAAAATAGTTAAGCAATGCGTTTAGCTCATTAGCACTATCCGAAAATATTTTACTAATAATTATTAAATTAAAACATTTATATAAGAGTAAATATAAAATTAAATCATTAATATAATGAAGGCATGTGAATTTGGGTTCATTTCCCTCGTGTTCAACATTATTTCAATGTGCTTCGGAAAAAAAAAAGGTGCTTACAGTACATTGTACATATTGTGACTTGGTAAAATTTATACTTTTGGAAAGATTCCTAGCATAGGTGTAGCTATTATGGGTATTTGGTGCTTGTATCTCACATTTTGTAGTTTTAGGTATATTCCGAAAATAAGCTAATAATTAAGGGTAACTCAAAAGGAGGCACTCTACTTTGGTGTTTGTTGGGCAAACTAATAAGGAAAAAGGTAAAGAGAAAAAAGAAATAATAACGAAAAAGAAAAATTAAAAATTTATTTGAGCACCAGTGCCAATAGGGGATATTTTTTCTTTGTCACTTCTTTATAAAATATTATTTTATAGAGCTATTTTATAACCCTATTTGGCTCTGAGTGGATGTGGTGTGTGTGGGGCTACAACCCCAAGTAAAAAAAATTATATTTTAAAAAATTAAATAATATTATAACAAAATAGTAAAATATATAATTATAATTTTATTTAAAATATATATAAATAATTTTGATAACAATTAAGCATTTACAGAACAAAAATCATAGGTCCCTCACAAGCACCAATTAGTCACTTGATAATGCTCACAAAAGTGTGAACACATTTTCTTATATATGTTTTTGCCTAACCCTTCGTTTAATCTTGATTCTTCAGTCGTATATTAGAAAGTAATTATTAGTTTTATATTTTATTTATACCACTAACAAACTACTAAAGTGGCCATATTTGGGATATTGTTGGTGTTCTTTTAAATTACGCCATCAGTTAGCTTAAAACACATTAATCTAGAGTTTGTTGATGATAAGTACTACATGACAATTTCAAAATTTTAATTTGACTCAATAAGTAGTTCTTAACTTTATATTATATCTTGATTTAATGCAAAGTTGATTAAGTACTCGAGTAGCCCTCGTGTCCACATTATATATATATATATATATATATATATATATATTATTTCATCACAGAAGAACACATCTTTATTATGAGAAATATATATAATGCTGTGGTCATAACTGCATGTGATCAAATTGAAACTTTTATAAAGCAAAAATATTAATATATAATTATAGCTGGAGTTATATTTGACCCAATTTAACAGCCTTTACATAATACTTTAGAAGGTTCTTATAACTAAAATTTGGCAAGCGTTAATTTTACTTCAATTATATATATGTGCATCAAAATAGGGCATGTGATGCAATGTATTTGTCCAATAAATTCACATCACAACAGGACAAAGAGTTTATTAATATGCATATTTAAAATTTTACTTAAAAAAAAATTAAATAAAAATGAAGAGGAAAACCAAAATATAAAAGTAGTACCCTGATTGCATGCAGCCAAGATTGATGATGTTAGAGTTTTTGTGAATCTTCCATTCTTATATCCATGCATAATCATGTATTTACAAAAGAAAAAAATAACAATAATTTGTATATTTTCCTTACTTATTTTATAGCAATTTGCACATAGCATGAATAATTAGACAGTGACCAAAGTACTATTATTCATTCAATTCGATCCATTCACTCACAATTTTAGTCACTTAATTCGACTGCCCACATTAAATTTCACTTATTTGACAAACTCTAATTTGGTCATTTAAAAAAAAATATTCTAGTAAAGCAAAAAGTAAAAAAAAAAAATCTACTTGATCTGTTGATCGTCACCAAGTTATCATATTATCTTTCTCATGGTACTGTAAAATTAATTAATAAAATTAATTTGCTTCAATATTCTACTAGGAACTTTTGACCAAAATTTATGCGTATACAAGTGTAAAATAATACAAAAATTGCCAGCTAAGCAGCATGTGATATGATATAAATATATAATATATATTTAAAGTGTTCGTGTCATTGAAAAGGTAGTCAATAAATCTATATATAATTGTTCCATAAACTATATTTTATATGCATAGATTATAAGTAGTAAAATAACATAATGATGGATTTTATAGCAGTGTCATCACATAAAAGTTATTGGGTCAACCAAATATGCATAATACTAGAGATTCAAATCAAATAAGTTCCAGAAGTATTTGAAAGTCTTCAAATTTTAAAATTTTATTTTCACACATGACTTTGGTCAAAAGTTTCTATATAATATATGGTTGTTTGGTGTGGTGTGGGGTTGGAACGGATATCCTTCTTTTACTATATGTAATGTAATTATATGATATGAGAACATTCCAATTTAAGTACTCAATTACTATAATTTTTTACCAACAAATTATTCAGTGGGTTTTTATTAATTAGAATAAGTATTATATAATATTCATGCATTGCTCTATATATTCATTTTAATTACTATATGCATGCATAACGTGAATGATTTGTTTATGAGTTTCAATTACCATCACATATTTTTTGGACATGTCACCAGCAGCCTCCTCCACAAATATTATTATTGTTTCCCCTACTGGGACCTCATAGTAAGACCCTAATATTATCTATACATCCAAAATTCTGATGACTAAATATAACTTATTATATTCTGAGTTTATCAATACAAATTTTTACCAGAACTCACTCTATGAGAAAGAAAGTAATTCAAAGATCTAGCCTTGGATTTTATTTATGTAGAGAGATTACAAGAGATGGAACTAGATAATTATAGTTTGTAACAGAAATTACAACTTTTAAAGGTTTTAACTGACAAAACTATAACTCAAAATAATAAGTAGCAGAATTAGGTACTCTATCATCTCCCCTCAAACAAAAAGGTGTTGTATACACTTGAAGCTTGTGCTTGAGATAGCTAAATCGATCAATAGATAGCAGTTTTGTAAGAATATCAAATGTTGGATCAAAGGATGGAACATATCTTACTTCAACTTGTTTGGCCAGTATTTGATCACGAGTGAAGTGAAAATCAATCTCTATGTGTTTGGAACAAGCATTAAAGACTGGATTGACAGCTAATGAAGCAGCATTTGGTTGTCAACGTAAATAATTAGAGGAGATGGCAGGGTGATGTTTAGTTCAACAAGAACAAAACATAACCATTTTACTTCTGCGATTGTGTTTGTAAGGGCTCGAAATTCACTTTCAGTACTAGATCTTGCAACTACCTATTATTTTTTTGCAGACCAAGATACAAAATTTCCTCCAAATCACTGCATATCCACCTATTGATCGTTTGTGTCATCTGGGCAACTTACCCAATCAGCATCTTAGTAAGCTTAGAGGTAAAGTCATTTGGTAGGTCTGATGTGAATCCCTTCATTTATGGTACCTTTGAGATAGCTAAATAGTCTCTTGTAGGCTTCCCAATGTGCTGTAGTAAGGGCATGGATAAATTGACTCAATTTATTGACTATAAAAGCCACATCTAGCCTAGTTAAAGTGAAAGATTGTAGAGCCCCAAGTGAGTTGCGATAGAGATTGATCTGAGAAGGGTTTTTCATGTTGGGATTTTATGGTCTAAATAAAACGCATTTTAATATGATAATATTTACTAATTAATAAAGATAAAAAATCATGTTACTGATAACTCTATGAAAATAGAGTTATTTATATCTTTTTGGGCATTAAATTAGCTTTGTTCTCGAGTATTTTTAGTTTATTTTAGTGACTTTTATTTGGTTTCATTTAGTTTTGCATAAATATTAATTTTAGTATTTTTATATTAATTTTAATTAATTTTGTAATATTTTATCAATTTTATTTAGTTTCCCATTTTATAAGTGTTAATCTCAATGTTGTGTATTTTTGTAAAAAGATCAATTGTAAAATTTGGACTTATTAAGTGTCAAAATGGTCAAAATAGAGAACAATTTGAATTATGTGGTTGATGTAGTTGATTAATTTACCAAAGTCCAATTAAGGCCCAAATATCTTTTTTTTTTTTCAAAATTCCATTATATTTATTAATGGGTTGTTATGTTTTTAGTGTGATGAGGGTTTAATAGATAAAAAGAAAAGACCAATAGAAGGTGGGCTAATCTTTGTTCTTTCTTTTGTAATTGGGCTTAGGTGAATCTCAAAGGGTTGTGAGAAAAAATTATCACATATGATATATATATATGCATATATGTAATGGAAGAAGGAAGCGAAAAAGAATTAAGAGAGGCGGCAGTGAGCTTCTGACACCAACACCAAAAAAAAAAAAAAGAAGAAGAAGAAAATGAGGAAAAAGAAAAAGAAAAAAAAAAAAAGAAAGAGATAGAGTTTTACTTAGGGTTTTAATTTAGCATTTTTATTTTGGAGATTGGCAAAGATCAAGAGAAAGAAGAAGAGGATTTTGGCAAAGAAAGCTTGGAGTATTGTGATAACTCCAATATGGATTTTTCTTTTCATCTTTCTCTTATTTGGAATTTTGTAATTTTTGCACAATTTGTTATGAGTTAATTTTTATTTTGCTAGAATTATTTTATTGGTTAAAAATTGTGATTTAATATTTTGTTGCTATGTTTAGTGAATTGGTTTTGTTCATTCAAGAGTGTTTATTGTGCAATTGCTTACTTTTGCTTGATCACCATTAGTAAGTAGTAGCTAATCTTGATTTTAGAAAAAATAGGGTCAGTGAAATTGCTTGAATGATGCATGAATATCACATTGGAAAAGTGTGATTTGTAAATAGCATAGGAATATTATTTACCTTGTATGACTTGAAGGAATTGTGCTTAAATTGGTACTCTTAAAATTAATTGGGCATAGGAATATGTTAATTAATTAGAGAATCAAACCATAAATACTTTGGAAAAAAGATTATGACATTTTAAATTCCTAGTTGACATCATCAATTTGCAACAATACTCATTTGCACCATTATATCAACTTTGTATTTTTTAGGTCAATTTAATAGTTCTAGCTTATTTTCTTCATAGTTTGTGTTTGTTAATTTTTATATATTCTCAACACTTTATTCTATTTTTGTTGAAACCAATTTGTGAGTAATTAGTTTTACAAATCAATTTCTAATTTTCAATCCATGTGGAGACGATACTCGATTTATCACTTTATTACTTGTTGACGATTGCGTGTACTTGCGTATACAATTTTCACAACAAATTTTTGGCGCCGTTGTCGGGGATTGATTTAGTGAAATTTTGTTTGTGGAACTTAATTACTATCGATTTGGTTTTTTTTTTTTTTAGTTTTTCATTTGTTTCGTTTTATTTTTCTTGTTCTATTTTACGCTTTGTTTGTTTGTCTTGGTTCCTTTTTCAAGGTACTTGGGATGTCTCATCGACAAGTCCTTATGAATTTTGTTCAACATGACTTGGAGTCCTTGTAAGAAGTATGGTGGAGATACAAGGCACTTCTAATGAGGTTTCCATATCATGGGTTGTCCAAAGAATGTCAATTAGAAATCTTCCTAAATGGGTTGAATCCAAGCACACGAGAATGGGTAGAAATAGGAAATGTTACTACCAATTTCTACCAACCTATCAATCGATGACGCCTATTGGATGTTGGAAGACATGACGGAGTACAATGAGTGGTGTTGTAATTGTCCAAACAAAGACCATGTTTGGGAGGACAACTACAATAATGTGGAGCCAAATTTTGACACTTACACTCAAGGACCAAATGATGAGATTTTAGAAGATTTACAAGAGTTTAACATAGAAGAAGATCTTCATCAAATGGCTCAATCAAGCTCATTTGAGGTATTGATGATGGAGTTCATGGTTAAAAATGATGTCTCAATTCAAAACCAAGCTTCATCCTTGAGGAAATTGGAGAACCAATTTGAGCTTTTGGTGAATGAGTTGCGTGATAAATCCCATGAAACTTTTGATATGGAAAATTCAAGGGAGAAAGAAGAAAGTGAAAATGTCATTTTGAGGAGTTGTAATGAGTTGGAGATACTTGGGGAAAATTTTGAGAAATTACAAGAGCTCACTTCAATCCAAAGTAGTGAAGAAAAGGATGAGGAAGCAAGCATTTCAAGTTTATCAACATTTGTTGCTGCTCATAATGCTGTAGCATTATCACAGCAAATCTGCCCAGTTTTTGAAAAAATTCAGCAAGAGCATTTTTGCATTCCTCAAGCCAAAGAGCTCATGGTAATGGAATATTATGTTTATGAAGATTCTTTTTGGCCACCACCATCTCCCCCACCATTGACATGGTACCTTGGCATCCATCATGCCAATTCTTCGAAGTCAAGAAAAATTGAACATTTGCGCTCATCAATTCAACATCTCGCCATGCCCAGATGGCAACCTCTTCCTTCTTTACAGATATTCCTTGTTCAATTTCATATCCCAAGTATTCCTTTTTACAAACAAATGTATCGATTTCATATCTGGGTTTCTCGTTTGAATGTCATAATTATTTGAAACTTTGAAACCAAAGGATATGAAGAGTTTTTCGAATCAAGGAGTGAGAATGCTTGTAAACACACTGCTGTCTCTAATAGACCCACCCTCACTGTGCACCCTATTGGTATTTTTCAACTTTACTTCCTCTCATATAATTTATTACGACCCAGAAGAAATGAATCTGCTGCCGCTCCTCCAAGGCTCCAACAGTTTGCTCAGGTAATGGCTCCAAAACAGCCAAACCCGGGTCTCTTTGTGGGTTTGAAAAAGGCCATGTCGTGACCAAGAAAGAATTAGCTCCACGACCCTCTGATCGTAAAGGAAAAACCATTAAGAGGGTTCATTTTGTACGAAATTTGATTCGTGAGGTTGCTGGTTTTGCTCCATACGAGAAGAGAATCACTGAGCTTCTCAAAGTTGGAAAGGACAAGCGTGCTCTGAAAGTGGCTAAAAGAAAGCTAGGTACCCACAAGAGAGCAAAGAAGAAGCGTGAGGAGATGTCGAATGTTTTCCGCAAGATGAGGGCTGGAGGAACTACAGAGAAGAAGAAATGAGACATCTTTTCATGAATTTGTTAGTATTTTGCAAATTACTTATTGCCAAGTGCTAAATTAGATCCCCCCTGTCACACTTATTATTACAGCCTTACAAGAAGAGAAGAAATACAAATAAATCAGACCAGATCCTATGTAGCTTCGCCTCTAGTGGATCAAGATCTAGTAGTTAGTTACAACCGAAATTGTAACTAACTCCTAGACCTTGATCAACCCTAAACTACAACTATATAAAGGGATCTAGAGCCTTACTAATCTCTCAGTTGAGAGATACCAGAAAACCAGAGCCAAGGTTTCCAGATCTGGAAGTTGTTCAGCTCCAAAATTTGTTCCAAGTTCATGCAAAGAAAGAAAAGAGAGTTAGTGAGTGAGAACAGAAAAACAATAGAGAGATAAACACAGAAAAAACAAAAGAGAGAACATATCAGAAATACCAGTCGATCTGTAACTTGGATTTCTCACCTGATGTAAGATTTCTTCAAAATAGTGCAAGATCTGAGGTTGATCTTCAAGGCGAGCTCATCAGAGGACGTACCCCTAAATTCCTAGGGCGAACCTCTATAATTTCTGGTGTTTGTTTCTTTCTAACTCTACTGTTTGGTTTGAACTTTGTGTGTGTGTGTTGTATGGTGTTTCTAGGAAGTTTTCTGGGTAAGATCGATCAAAAGATCGAGTAAGATCTCTGGTTCTAGGGTTTGAGAACCAGAGAGAAAGGAGAGAAAGCGAGAGAGAGTCTGAGAACTCTCGAAGCTTTGAAAGAGAGAAATGAGCTAGGGTTAGCTCTGATTTCTCTTAGTTTTATTCGAAGGAGAACGACAAATCGTTTTGATTAAACGATCTGTCGTGCAAGTAAGGAACGACAAGTTCCATTGTCGTGTGGCAAGAAACGACTGAGATTCTCTGTCGTTTGAATCAATTGTCTTTTAATTGATTTTCTGGGACATTTTTGTCCCTGTTGTTTTGATTGTTTACTTGAGTTGGTGTAGGGACAATCTTGGAATTTCACCAAGAAAATCCTACAATGGTATCAGAGCTTTGGTTCAAGCTAAATTCAACTCAAGAAAGGTTCAAGAAAGTGACAAAGGCTGGAAGAAGAAGGAGAAACACAACAAGAAGTTGTGGACAGTGAAAAACCTATGGAAATTTCACAGATTGATAACCAATCAATTCATATAAACTCTACTCAATTTGATTTTGAATTTTCTAACATGAGTAATATCAAAGTTGATATTGATCGTTTTGATGGATCTCGTGATTACAGGATCTGGAGGAGAAAGATCAGATCTCTGTTGGCTCAACAGAAATTCTTAAGGAATCTTGAAGACCCTATTGAATGGCCAGACAACACTTCAAAAATACAGCAAGAAGAGCTGTTAGAAACAGCTACAGGGATCATAATTTTCAACCTTTCTGATGCCATTATCAGATTGGTTGATAAAGAAGAAACCCTTGCCAATATTTGGAAGAAACTTGAAGAACAGTTTCAACAAAAGTCTCTAACTAATAAGATCTACCTAAAGGAGAGAATTTTTGGGTTCAAGATGAATCATACTAAAACCCTAGATCAGAATCTTGATGAGTTTCTCAGAATGCATATTGAATTGGCAAATTCAGGAAAGAATGAAGCTCTAAGTGATGAAAATCAGGCAATAATCATTTTGAATTCATTGCCTGATTCATACAGAGAGGTAAGGACAGCTATCAAGTATGGAAGGACTTCAATCACACTTGATGAAGTCATCTTTGCCCTAAAATCTAAAGACTTAGAGATGAAGAGTGAAAAATCCAATTCTGGACATGGTGAAATAAACGTAAGTAGAGGAAGGCCATCTCACAAGAAACCCTACCAAAACAGAGGTAGAAGCAATAGCACACATCATCACAGAAACTCAAACAGAGGGAAGAGTAGATCACCATGAAGAGATTCTGGTGATTCTACAGGTTGTTTCTATTGTGGAAAAACTAGACACTACAAGAAAGACTGCTATTTCTACAACAACAAATACAAGAACAAGAAAGGAGGCAGATTCCCAGAAAGAACAGATCAAAACAAACATCAAAATGACAAACAACAAGAAGCTAATTACTCAGATGGTTATGACAGTGGTGAAGTCTATGTTGCATCTACATCTTTCAAAGATGATTGGATATTGGATTCTGGGTGTACTTTTCATATGACAAACTCTAGGGAAATCCTAACTGACTACAGAGATTCTAAAGGTGGCAAAGTAATATTGGGAAACAACAACACATGCAATATAGAAGGTTCAGGTAATGTCCGTTTCAAAATGTTTGATGGAATTGTTAGAACCCTAACTGGTGTAAGGTATGTCCCTAATCTTGCTAGAAATTTAATTTCTATAAGTGTTCTAGATGACATGGGTATTGTTAGCAAAATTGAAGCAGGTTCAATGAAGCTAAGTAAGGGAGCTATGACAATCATTAAAGGCCACAAACATGAAGGACTTTACTATTTAGATGGAGAACCAGTGACTCAATGTAACACTGCAGTCAGTAGCAATCCCGAAGACTTAAAGGCTGTTCTATGGCATAGGAGATTGGGGCATATCGGTGAGAAAGGCCTACAGACCATGAGTGATCAAAGGCTACTGGGTAAGGACAGAGTAAGTAAAGTGGATTTCTGTGAATCTTGTGTTCTAGGTAAACATCATAGGCTAAAGTTTAAAACAGGTATTCATAAAACTAAACATATTTTGGAGTATGTTCACTCTGATCTGTGGGGGCCAGAGAAAACTCCAACACATGGTGGTAATGTGTATTTCATGTCAATTGTAGATGACCATTCTAGAAAAGTTTGGGTATTTTTACTTAAACATAAAAATGAGGCTCTATCTAAATTCATACAATGGAAAACTCTAATGGAAAATTTAACTAATCAGAGGGTTAAAACCCTAAGAACTGACAATGGTTTGGAGTTTTGCAGTGATGAATTTAGCAGCAACTGTGGCTCTGTTGGAATTCAAAGACACAGAACTGTGAGAATCACTCCTCAACAGAATGGGGTAGCAGAAAGAATGAATAGGACCTTGATGAACAAGGTCAGATGCCTATTAATGCAATCTGGACTTACTAAAGGATTTTGGGGAGAAGCTGTGTTAACAGCAGCCTACTTGGTGAACAGAAGTCCATCCAGTGCCATTGAATTCAAGACACCAGAGGAGATCTGGTCAGGTAAGCCCCCTGATCTCTCAAATTTAAGAGTGTTTGGATGTGCAGCCTATGCACATCAGAGTATTGGCAAATTGGAGCATAGAGCTCTCTTCCTTGTATTACTAATAATAACTCTGTATCTAGTCCTACTTTAGACACTAACCCTGCAGGCACATCTGTGGATATGCAAACAAGGAACGCTCAACCCAACACTGCTCAAGTGGAACCAGAACAGGTGGAAAACACTCAAGGAGATGAAAACTTGGTAGGAAATGATCAAGTTCAGGATGACAACATTCAGGTGGAACCTATCCTAGAAGAAGAGCAAGAAAATGAGGCAATACAAGATTACCAATTGACCAGAGACAAAACTAGAAGGGTTCCTAAACCTACACAGAGATTTAGTTTCACTGCTTGGGAAGAAGTGCTAGCCTATGCATTCTTTTTTGCTATGGGAGTGGAAATGACAGAACCTAAGACTTATGAGGAAGCTATGACAGATAAAGATGCCAAGAAATGGTCCAAGGCAATGGATACAGAGATGGAATCTCTGAGAAAGAACAGAACATGGATACTAGTGAAGAAACCTAAGGGAAAGAGCATTGTTTCATGCAAATGGCTTTTCAAAGACAAGGAAGGACTTATTGAGACAAATCCTAAGAAGTTTAAGGCAAGACTAGTGGCTAAAGGGTTTACACAGAAAGAGGGGATTGATTTTAATGAGATATTCTCACCTGTGGCTAAGTATAAAACTATTAGAATTATACTTACCATAGCTACTCAATTTGACCTAGAAGTTGATCAAATGGATGTAACTACTGCATTTCTACATGGGAAACTTGAGGAAGAGATCTACATGCAACAACCTAAGGGATATGAGGAAAAAGGCAAGGAAGACTTGGTTTGCAAACTGATTAAGTCCCTGTATGGACTTAAACAGTCACCAAGACAATGGAACAAAAGGTTTGATGAGTTTATGATCAAGAAAGGGTTCACCAGAAGCTACTATGATACCTGTCTATACTACAAGGGCACTAAAATTGATGAAGTCATCTACTTACTTCTGTATGTAGATGACATGCTCATTGTGAGCAAAGAAAGGACCAGAATTGACCTAATGAAAGGTTGGCTAAGGGAAGAATTTGAGATGAAGGACTTAGGCAAGGCTGCTAAGATCCTAGGGATTAACATCTCTAGGAACAGGGAACATGGAACACTAAGGCTACATCAGAAGAACTACATAAAGAAAGTCATAGAAAATTTCTCTATGACAAATGCTAAGCATACTAAGAAACCTATGACTAATCAGTACTATCTAAGCAAAGATCAATGCCCTAAAACTACAGCTGAGAAGGAAACTATGAGTGAAGTGCCCTATTCAAGTGCAGTGGGATCAGTAATGTATCTAATGGTCAGTACTAGACCAGATTTAGCCTATGCCATTAGTGTACTAAGCAAGTACATGGCAAACCCAGGTAAACAACACTGAGAGGCTATGAAATGGTTGTTAAGGTACCTATTGGGATCTACAGAAGTAGGATTAAACTACAAGAGAAGGGATAATATCAGAATGATCACTGGGTACAGTGATGCAGATTATGCAGGTGACAAAGATAGTAGAAAATCTACCTCTGGCTATTTCTTTACACTATGGGGTAATTGTATCAGCTGGAAAGTACAACTGCAGCCTGTTGTAGCATTATCTACAACAGAATCTGAGTATGTAGCTGTTACAGAGGCTATTAAAGAAGCCATTTGGCTTAAGGGACTACTAGAAGAACTTAAACTACTAGATGATGAACCTACAATCTACTTAGATAGCCAGAGTTGTATCTACTTGTGTAAGAATCCCGTCTTTCACGACAGAACCAAACATGTGGAAATTAAGTACCGCTTTATACGAGATAAAGTGACACAGAAGGTTGTAAAGATAGAGAAAGTTCCCACTGAAGAGAATCCTTCTGATATCGGTACTAAGGTGCTACCCTTAACCAAGTTCAAGCATTGCTTGGACTTGTTAGCGGTTGGTTATGGTGGATGACCATTACCACAGTGAGCTAAGACCCTTGAAGAAAGACGCATTATAAGAATAAGTGTTCCAGGAGAGATCTAAGGTGGAAATTGTTAAATTAGATCCCCCCCTGTCACACTTATTATTACAGCCTTACAAGAAGAGAAGAAATACAAATAAATCAGACCAGATCCTATGTGGCTTCACCTCTAGTGGATCAAGATCTAGTAGTTAGTTACAACCGAAATTGTAACTAACTCCTAGACCTTGATCAACCCTAAACTACAACTATATAAAGGGATCTAGAGCCTTACCAATCTCTCAGTTGAGAGATACCAGAAAACCAGAGCCAAGGTTTCCAGATCTGGAAGTTGTTCAGCTCCAAAATTTGTTCCAAGTTCATGCAAAGAAAGAAAAGAGAGTTAGTGAGTGAGAACAGAAAAACAATAGAGAGATAAACACAGAAAAAACAAAAGAGAGAACATATTAGAAATACCAGTCGATCTGTGACTTGGATTTCTCACCTGACGTAAGATTTCTTCAAAATAGTGCAAGATCTGAGGTCGATCTTCAAGGCGAGCTCATCAGAGGACGTACCCCTAAATTCCTAGGGCGAACTTCTATAATTTCTGGTGTTTGTTTCTTTCTAACTCTACTGTTTGGTTTGAACTTTGTGTGTGTGTGTTGTATGGTGTTTCTGGGAAGTTTTCTGGGTAAGATTGATCAAAAGATCGAGTAAGATCTTTGGTTCTAGGGTTTGAGAACCAGAGAGAAAGGAGAGAAAGGGAGAGAGAGTCTGAGAACTCTCGAAGCTTCGAAAGAGAGAAATGAGCTAGGGTTAGCTCTGATTTCTCTTGGTTTTATTCGAAGGAGAACGACAAATCATTTTGATCAAACAATCTGTCGTGCAGGTAAGGAACGACAAGTTCCATTGTCGTGTGGCAAGAAACGACTGAGATTCTCTGTCGTTTGAATCAATTGTTTTTTAATTGATTTTCTGGGACATTTTTGTCCCTGTTGTTTTGATTGTTTACTTGAGTTGGTGTAGGGACAATCTTGGAATTTCACCAAAAAAATCCTACACCTAGTATCCAAAGTGGAGCAAAACCAGAGCCCAAAATGAAGAACTTCGATTTTGGTGTCAATATTGGTAAGAGCGATTCCCTCATTCTTTAACTGAATTTGAAATTTTACTTTTTTTTTTTTTATTTAATTGTTCTTTATCACTGATTTTCATGGAATTTGTATATGATTCTCTGCATTAACTCTGGGTAATCAGCGATCAATTTTTAAACAAATATAATACATTTTAAAATGAAAATAAAGTAGAGAAACATCATATGATTTGGTCAAATATTTAGAGGATTTTATATGATTAATTATAAAAAAATTCAGCATTACACATGGCATATTCTTAGGAAGTTATCACCCATTGGTTATGAAAGTAATTAATTCAAATTTATGGTCGTTGATGATTTGTGAGATATGATGTAAATTTAATTTTAATTGCTTATAAGTGCAAGCAATTTAGAATAAAAGAGGGCGGTAAGAAAGAATGAATACGAAATAAAGCTTATTGAAATTGTCTTATTCATGGGTTTAAAGTTAAAGCAACCAGAAATGGGATTTTGGTTTAAGAGGAATGAATGAGAAATATTTTGGGAATTGCTTTCATGATGGGTGCAAGCAATCTAGAATATAATGTACAGTAATTGATCATAACCCAAATGCTGAATATGTATTTTGATACAGTAACCGACATAAAATAGTAAAGATCCTTTTTTTATTATTTAATTTTATTTTTTTGGAACCATTGAAAAAACATATGTATAAATAATAGGTGTCATTATCTATCATGTATCAACAAATGTATTTGCTTAACCACTTTAACGTATGTTTTGGGTCAGTATGGTCAGACCAAAGAATGACCTTATTTTGCTAATTTTAAAATTTAACTGAAATTTTTGCAGGATCCTTGTAGCAATTCTATCAGTGCTAGAGAGAGTTGGGGACATATTCATTTCATGGTATTAGCTTTCTAATTATGTATGTATTGCTTTTGATTGTTAGCAATTGAAGCACTGCGATTAACTTAGCTCCATTGTTAAGGGTTGTGTGTCATTGTACATCCTAACAGGTATTGGCTTTCAGAAGACCCTTTCTTCATAAGGTTTTAGACTATGAAAATGAATTCTTTGCTTTGTTGATGCTTGTTCTTGAGACTCATAGCTTATGGACTACATGTTAATCTATATTTTCGTTCCGGTTATATATATTTTCTTTTTCTTATTTATTTGCTGCAAAATGTTCAATTGTTCAATGTTGAATTATTTTTTAAATTGGAGTTGTAATTTTGTTTTGGATTGCCTACAAAGTTATGAGAAAATGAGTTATTCTCACTGTTTTGATGAATATGCACATAGGGTATTGTTGTGGGGCTTGATAATTTGGATGGTGTAATTCCTATAATAAGAGAATCTTCAAGCAATGCAGTTGCAACATCTGGTCTAAAAAATGGTAAGCTTTCCATGCTCTTACATTTCATATAAATAAGTTGGGTAAATTAATTTAAGAGAATTATTGATGGCTTTCCCTTAATTTCCCTTAATTTTGTCATCAAGAGTTTGATAATATAGGTTGATATAGTAGTGACTTTAGGTTGATATAGTAGTGACTTAGCGAACTCATTTAACACATCAACTGCTTGATCATCATCCTGCTGAGACACAATGAGTTTTGGAAGGACAACAGGAACCATTCTCGCGACAAGTTTTTTTAGTTTTAACACCTAGAATTGCTTCAAATCTCTTAGTCATTGTTTGCAAGGACTTTATACTAATAAATGTAATTCTTTGCAGAGGAAAAGTTTATCAATGAAAGTGAATCCTTTAGGGAGCAAATTTCAAAATTAGAGGAACTTTTGTGAAGCAAGTAGAATATGTTAGAGGTATATATTTACTATTCAAGCAATAAATAAATTTTTCCGCACTAATTAGTTTTGTTTCTTAACTTTGCAGGCATATCATGAAGTATTATCTTTTAGTATTATTTGGTGATAGCGTTTAGTGTAGTTCACTTTTAAGGTATATAGGAACTTTTTCATCTGCTAAATCAGACATATACATCGAAATAGAAGCATCAAAGTAGGGGGCATATATGCTTTCTTATTTTAGAACCAACTCTGTTCTGTATTAATTTACTGATTTTTCAAGTGAGATTTTATAGTACTGTTATATTATGTTTAACTTCTCTTACTGCTGTAGATCTCTCTCTGTTGCAAGATAATACAGAGTGAAACTTTCACTGCTGTAGATCTCTCTCTGGAGGACAGAAATCCCGTGTTGTCTTCACATCAATATCCATGTCAAAACCCCACATTTTGTTGTTGGATGAACCCACAAATCACTTGGATATGCAGAGTATTGATGCTCTAGCTGACGCACTTGATGAATTTACTGGTGGAGTTGTGCTGGTCAGTAATGATTCTAGGCTGTTATCATGTGTGTGCGAGGACGAAGAGAAGAGTGAAATTTGGGTGGTCGAAGATGGTATTGTACGGAACTTTCCAGGCACGTTTGAGGAATACAAGGAAGATCTACAGAGAGAAATTAAAGCCGAGGTCGATGATTGATGATGTAAAGGTGAAAATATTTGTTATTTGCTCTGTCTACGTGTTGAAATTTTGCAGGGGTATGCTTTCTCTCTATACAGAGAATAAACATGGCCTTTGTCCTACTCTTACATATACGTCTTTCATTATTTATATGAGTGTATGATTAGTTTGTTTCCGGAACTAATAAAGTATAAATTTTTCATTTAAAATTGTAGTGACAGCTATGTATTGCTGCTGATTTTAATAATTTTCCTATAATTCTTTCACAGATCATGCCTACAGATGCTCAGAGGATGCTTTAAGAGTTTGAGGGGTGTGTGCTTCTAGCTTTTGAGTTGGAGCCAGATCAGGATAGAGGCTTCACATTCTTTTTTATGTTTGTTTGCCTAATTTAGTGTTAGTTTTTTTTTTGTTCATTTAGTTTGGTTTGTGTTGGGGTAACTTTTTTCTGTTTTCCATGTTGGCAACTCTGATTCATGGAGTTTGTTGTTGTAGTTCATAGACAATACAATTCAAGCAAGGACTATGTAATTGAATTTTTTATGATTGCTATTGTAATTTTTATGTAATGAATAAATGCGTTCAATATTATTTAAATATAGCTTTTTGAATAATTTGTTTTTATTATATAATTTAAATGAATATATTTCAAATTAAAAAAAAATAATAATAATGTTTTTATGACTAAATATTAGTCATTGAATAATTAATTTATGTAATTCTTTATTTATTATTGCCAACTAAACTATTTAGTCACAAAATATTAGGTTTTTCGTGACTAAATTTTAGTTGTTAAAGTTTACTTTTTTGGTTGTTGAAAGTGCATATTGGTATTTATGTGACCAATACATCAATCTTATTGTGACTAACTTTAATATATTTTGTAACTAAATTTTAGTCATAGAAAATAACATTATTTGTGACTAAATATATTAGTCACTAAATCTCTTCTACGACCGACATTCAGCGACTAAATGGTGACTAAAAATAATTAGTCACACAAAATTTTGGGTGACTAATTAATGAGTTTTAATGACCAAAAAATTAGTCGGGGAAAATGGGTTTTTTTTTATAGTGATAGGATCATAATCTCACTTATTACTTGATTAATTAACTCAAAATGTAAATAAAAACCCTAATTATTTACCATTAAGCTCATTAGGATATCACACGAAGAAATTTTTTTTATTGGAGAAAAACAAGATGTAATATTTCTATCAATATGCAGTATTTCATTTTAGTATTAATAAATATATAACCTAATTTCTAGAAAAAGAGTAAAAAAAAGTATAAAATCTCTTATGTCATTATGGGTGAAGCAACACTAAAAGACAAATAAGATTGATATAATTAAAAGAGGGGTGAGAAAAGGATTGGGTATGTGATTTATGCTTAGGCATATGAGGTAATGTTCAAAAAATTAATTCTAGATATTATTTAGTATTATTTTAAAAATATAAAGTCTAATTTATCATTTAACAAAATAAAGTGTTCAATCAATAATTTTTATAAAATATAGAATGCGAATTGGTATCTACTCTTTTAATAATGAGAAAAAGGATATTCAATGAAAAAAAATACTACTACAAAAGTCAGAATTTGCGACTGTCCTAAAAATATTTTTTTTCGGGGACTTTGCTATAAAAATCAAGTAACTGTTTAAAACCGCGGGAAAAATTAGTATTCTCGACAATTTATAATAGTAATTACAGGAATAGGCGATGATTTTAATTGGAATTCGTAAATTTGTTGGGCCCTTATACCTGACAGTTTAAAACCATCGCCTATAGTATAGGCGACTGTTTTAAACTGTCGTGTATAAGGGCCCAATAAAAAATTGTTACCTACTTCTCGCCACATTTTTCACATGCCCACCTACTTATTTTCTATTTATACCCACATATTTCTTCTCACATATTCCTTCTCCATTTCCCACACCCTAAAACGAAAAATCTTCTCTCTCCAAAACTCCACCCACGCCTCCGCACCATCGCCCTCCTCTCTCGCCGTCTTCCTCCCTCTCTCGATCTCCCTTTCTTCTCGTCTCTCTCGTCCATCGATCTCCACCCACCCCTCATCCCATCGGTCTCCCTCTCCTCTTTGTCGCATACGCTGGACCACCACCACCACCTCCCGTCGGTGTCCCTCTCATCTCCATCTCATACGTCAGACAACCACCACCTCCCGTCTGTCTCCCTCTCCGAGGTCGGTATAAATACATTTATTTATTTTTATATTATATTTTTTATTTATTATCTACATTTATTTTGTTATTATATAAATTTAATGTGTTTTAAAGTTAGTTGTAATTGTAATAAAATTAATTAGTTGTTTTATTTTAATTTAGGTAAAATTATAAATCTAATACAGGA